>NW_026068054.1:782032-1059869 GCF_014885135.2 Alexandromys fortis | reverse complement strand
GGGGGGGGGGGGGGGGGGGGGGGGGGGGGGGGGGGGGGGGGGGGGGGGGGGGGGGGGGGGGGGGGTTTTTTTTTTTTTTTTTTTTTTGCATAACTCGGCTCGGCCGAGTGGCCTCCGGACTCCCCGCGCCGCTGGGACCGCCGCTGGGACCCGGAGCCCCCGGCTGCCGCATTGCAACAGGCAGGGCCCCGGAGCGGCCCCTGGGCCTCCCCCCGCCCCCGAGCGGCCTGGGCCGGCCAGGGCTGCCCCCCCCCAGGGAGGCTGCTTGGGACCTGTGGTCCGTTCCTTACGGCCGCCGACCCGGCTGCAAAAAACAAAGTTTCCGAGAGGCAGGCGGAGGAGAAGGGGGAGAAGGGCTGCCCGGAGCGGCAGGGGGCGGCGCGGGGAGCCGGCCGCGGACGGCGACGGAGCGCCCGGAGCCCCGGACATGTCCAGGCGGAAGCAGGCGAAGCCGCGCTCGGTGAAAGGTGAGCGAGCGAGGCCCGGCGGAGGCGCGAGCTAGCGAGGAGGGAGGGAGAGAGCGAGGGAGGAGGGACCGGCGGGCGGGCGGGCGGCCGGGGACCGCGCGAGCGAGCGAGCGCGGAGAGGAGGAGGCGGAGGGAGGCGGAGGCGGAGGCGGAGGCGGAGGCCGCGGGCGGGAGGCGCCGGCGGCGGGGGCAGGACGTACACCCTGCCCGCCGAGCAGCTCCCGGCCCGGCGCCCGCTTTTGGGGGGACTCTGACTGGGGGGCTCTGCATAGGGGCCCTCGCGGCTCCTATCGCGCCGGCCCCGGGCCCGCGTGGCCAATCAAGGGGTGCGGGCAGACTTGGCGGGGATTGCGAATCTCGGCGGCAGCATGGGGAAGGAAGAGGCGGCGAGGACGGATGCCCTAGAGGCCGGCAATCCTTCGTTGGCCCCGGGTCTCGCTCGCATTCTCCGGTGTCCTTTTGGTCACACAGGGACGCGGAGAGAGAGCAAGCCCGGCGCCCCCTCCCAGCCCCGGGCCCAGGCCGAGCTCCTGGCCAGGGCCCCCGCACTTCCTGCCGGCTCCACCGAGGCCAGCTGGGCAGGGAGACTCGCCAGGAGTTCATTGTCTGTGCCGCGCCGGCGGGATGCTGGTCCCCAGGGGAGCGCAGCGGCTGCTGTGAGCGCCCCTTGGAGCAGGGCGTCCGGTACCACCCCGGGCAGCCGCGCGGCGGGCACCCTGACTGCCTTCCGTAGCGAGTCCCCAGGGTGCGTACGTTTATGAGGAGCTATAGATAGCCAAGTACACACATCCCCTTTGCGTTCTATTTCCACCGAGAGTCCCAGGTTTGAAGGGACCCCTAGAGAGCAGATGCCTCTGGGAGAGGCTGCTGAGAAGGCCTCCAGGTCCTCCCTGTCTCTTTTCCCCTCCCCGGCTAGCTTCTGCAGGCTTGGCCTGCTGCTTTGTATCCATTCCAGCCTCTGCCTGGGCGCATTGGGAGATAGATGGTAGAGAAGCAGGATGTGAGCAACCGTGGAGCCCGAAGTCCTGAGGCTCTTGTCCTGGTCCAACTCCCCTGATGACCTCTGGCCACAGCCCAGCTCTGCTCTGAAAAGTTCATTTCCTGGAGGCCCGCGCGGGAAGGCGTTGGGGCCGGCTCCCTTCCTGCCAGTCTTGCTCCTTGGTTGGAATAGCTGGTGCTGAATCTGCACCACGTGGGTTTTGAGAACCTTGGCTTCTCCTTCCTTCTAAAGCCCCTGGAGAGTCAGGGGCACCTGACCCCACCGAGACTCTCCCTGTCGTCTTAACTCTCAGCACCGGCTCTTTTCTTTCATTTTGGGAGGTGGCTGTAGCTAAGGCACCCCGTCCAGCTTCTCAGTCTTAAACAGCCTGACTTGCTCCCCAGAACTGGAGGTTCCGGAGAGTTCTGATTGTGGGACAAGGAGGCCAGAAGAGAAGACTCCCAGAAGACGACAGGGAAGAGGAGATTGGAAAGAAGAGCTTTGCAGTTTGAAATAATATTTGATTTCTTTCCTCTTTTCCTCGGCTAACTATTCCTCGGCAATAGTTCTTGGAGAGGCACTTAAGGCAACCCAGAAGAAAAGTAGGGCTGGGATTGCTGATGGGGAAAGCAGTTTTCTTTAACTGAGGCAGTTGATTTTGAGTCAAACCTATGTGTAAGAGCAGATTTGTGCGTGCGTGTGTGTGCATGTGCGTGCGCGTGTGTAGATGCAAAGCTTACCCACAGAGGACCCGGTCTGTGTCTCCAAACCTTTTATTTTAGAAGGCAAGCCACAGAAAGCAAAGGTAGGGCAAATCACAGCAAACCAGATGGGTGGGTGTTTCAAAACTGCCTGAACCGAATTCTAAAAACACTCCGTGGATCACAGTGAAAGACGAGGATTGAGCTTCAGTCTTTCATGAAATGAGCCTTGAAATGACTTTTAACGGGTGTCTGTCCCGGAATGGATGTGTTTATGTGTAGCGGACAAAATTCAAACGGGGATGGGCAGAGACAGCCAAGTGGCAGGTGGACCAGCCCAGGTGTTTTGAGAAGTTCGGGACATCAGCCACGGTTACTTTTCCATCCTTGCTGCCCGAGGACCCTTGCCACTTCCCCAACATCCCCCCTCTCTCTAGGCCACTTTACTGAAAGCTGCTCCAGCCTTTCTCTCTCTCAGTACTTTGCCTCTTGTTACCTTTACTGAGGTGAATAAGGTGAAGATGTGACCGCTTATCAAGGGAGGAATTAAGAGGGAAGATAATTTGAATAGATAAGAATTACAATAGGTGAAAGATTTATTGCTTGTCAAGAACTGCCCCTTTCTTTCAAGCAATAGTCCACAGGCAGTGTTGAGTGTGGACTGTTCCACACCAAGGGTTTGAAACACAAGGTCTTCCCCTTTAAAGATGCTTGAAGGTGTTTCTTAAGGAACAGCGGTTGCCTTTTCCGTTGTATCTTATTCTACTCTTAACTCTACTGCTGTGTGTCAGAGCTGATGGAGAGGCATTGTGGACTTCCCCCAGTCTAGTGGATTCTGCTGTGAAAGTCGCTTGACCATAATTTGTAATTGATCTCGGAAATCTGAGCGCCCATAGCAGGAAGGAAAGACAGAAATGTAACAGTTTTGAATGAATGCTCAGAAAGTGAGATTTGAAAGCTGGGGTATTGCTGCTTTGAAAATCAAACAGGCCTCAGGGGTCACTTCCCACTCTGGACACAACCTCCCTCTGGAGTGGGGTCACTTGTCCCCTCAGGATGTTTGTCCTTCTTTGGAAAGCTGAGCTCTATAGGGAGGACTCCCAGCAAATGGGAAGGGGGGGTGCCGAGGTAGGAGGGCAGAGAGTGAGCAGCCTGTTTTTCAAAAGCCTTGTGATTTTGTTAAAAATACAAAACCTCCAAACCACCCAACAAATCCATAAATGTTACAGAAGTCACATTTTTCTGACCGATTTTTCTTTTTTTTTTTTCTTTTTTCTTTTTCTTTTTTTTTTTTTTGTATGCCGGTCCTGGTGGTGTGGCAGTTGCAACAATTTGCTCCCTTTGATGGTTTTGGCCTCATTCCCTAGGCTGTTGTCATCTCATTCACTGATGTTATTTTGGACGATGATTCCAGGTAGTTTGGTACCGACTGTCAGCAGCTCTCCCGTCACTCGACATTAAGGAGAACTGTCCATCTCCCTCAGGCTCCACGCAACAGCCTCTTCATTCCTGTAGAAAATGAATACATCCCCCCCCCCAGCCTCAGTTAAAAACTTTTAAATAATTTGTACTATTGTTGATTTTCTCCATTTTAGCAACTATCTGTTAATTAATATTAATTAGCACTTAGGTGTGTCCATGTACCCCCCCCCCCCAGTCCAAAAGGACCACCAGTGACTTCTGTACTTCCTCTTTCTTTGTCTTATTTTGCCGGCCTGAGCTCCTCAAAAGTCCATCTTATAAATTTTGTGGTCTAGGGACTTGGGAACAGTGTAGTTCACCATTGTGCCTGTTTCCATGGAAATAATTGAGATGTAATAAATAGAGGCGTTCTGAGGTTACAGGTTTCTTGATTCAGCAGAGACCACACACGAGTGCAAATGGTTGAGATTTGTTTGGCTAAATGTACATGATCTTGCAGGAAGGGCAAGACGAATCCTTTGTAGATTCCTTAGCTTTCTCTGGGTTCAGGTAGACGACATTTAATCCCAATATTTAATTTCTTACACACCAATTAGGTTACTGATTCCCAGCTTAGAAGGGCCTGTTTCCTTTTAGAAAATATCCTTTATGTCTAGTAATTGCTGTTTAGGTTCTTACACCTGTTTCCTTGCAAAAAAAAAACTTAATAAGCAATAAAATGATAACCATGTGCCTCTGGCAGGAGAATCTTGCTAAATGTTTAACTGTGAGGTGTCTAGTGTGCATTCGCCAGGAAAGGTGCAAAATGCCGGTGACTTTGCAGTCATAAAGCAATTCAGTAGAACCAGCCAGCCCTGGCAGTGCTGTGGCACGTTAGCAGAGGAGGCGGGGGACCACACGAGGAGGAAACTGGAGCACAGCATCTTAGACGAGTGTAGCGTTCCTAGCTGGAGACAGACAGGCTCCAGATCTGGTTCAGTGTAATAGAAAGTTGTAACAATTGCTATATCGGTAGCCAGCTCTTAAGCTGGTGGCTGTGGAATTCTTCCCCTGATGTTGGATTTAATAGTCTGGCAATTAGATGCATTGATTTCTCTTAACTGTTCATTTGGATGTGTAAACGAAAGGAGCCCACCACTGAGGCTGTGGTGCAGGCTTGCCGCCTGGCTCTAGAGAAGGTTGCTTTAGGTGGTGGTGGGAGGATGGGCCCTCAAGGCAGCATTAGGATGGCACCTCCTTTTCGAATTTGTCATCTTGTAACAAAACGAGGAGCACCTGTTGTTTCAGTACTGTACAGATAGAACAAAGGTGTCCACTTTTTTGTCCAAAAAGTGAAAACACCCTTGTATGCCAGAGATGCTTCTGGCAAAGCATCTCAGTCTCTGTTACCAGACTCAAGTGCATACTTTGGCTACATTGTCTGTTAGGTGTCAGAGGGGCCAGTCACTTCGCCTTGAGTTCTTCTAGTTTGGAGGCCCCTCCTTCCATCACAGCTGTCCAAGCCCTGTGTAAGTGTGCACCCTTTAGGGATCAAGATCACGCTCTTGTGCCCCTTGGAGGGCTGGTGGCTGGCTGGGCAGGTTATTTTGGGAAGGATGTATGTAGATAATAGACTCTCATGAACATTAGCCCTGCTCTCTTGCTGCCTTTGAACCTGCAGTTTTGTGTGTCATCAACTGCAGTTATGCAGGCATTCAGACTGTGTTGAAGTCATGGAACTGGAGGTGGCTAGGTTTCCTTATGTCTTGGTCCCTTTGCCAAGTTGGTGAATAGGTTTAGGAACCTACCTTGTATAGGATCCTGCATAAAGCAAGCCTGGTCCTTGGTACAAGACTATTGCTCTCATGTCTTGAAAACAGCTGCAATTAGGATTCGTTCAGATGTGTGGGTCTAGTGTACTTGTTGTACAGAGTACCGTGGAGACTTACTTGGGTACCCCGTTACTACGGGTAGCTGGCAAAATTCCCATATGAGTTTGCTGGCAAATTTGACAGTTTCGACAAATGCCTATCAGCGTGTAAGGGCATTGTGTCCATAGAATCCTTAGAGTAGCTTTGTACCCAAAAAGGCCCGACAAAGCCTGCGCTGGTTCTATTTTGCATGAAGTTTTTGGCACTGGCTCTTGACGTTGTAAGCCTGCTGTGGGTTCCAGGAAGGGTGAAGTGAGTGGGGGAGATGAGGATGGCAACTTCTGATCCCTCGCTTACCTGCCAGGGTCTGGGGCAGCCAACGATTGGGGCTGTTACACTCAGTAAATAAAAATACTTCACCTCCTTTCAAGGCTGCCAATTAGCTGATTGCTCCTCATGGCTGTCTTTAAGGAGAATGGTGCTTTACCTATCTTCTTGTACAAAGGTTTGATTTTTAATGTCTTGTGAAAAGGATTCTCTTTGTCTTGATTGATGTCAGGAATAAAAGCATGATGGTAATATCCCTCTGAAAGCTATTGTATTGTCAGCCCTGGCTGACAGCGGGAGGGCCTCCCAGCGTTATAGATTAGTGCTGTGAAAACACTGACATTTTCTTTGTTACACTGCTGTTGTTCTACTTGCAAAGTCAATTACACAATGTCAGCTCAGTTACGGAGTTGACTCTGGAAGTAGCAATGTTTCTCATTCTCTTCTTAAAGATATAATTTTTCTTTGTCGTTGTTGTTTTGTTTTCTTTCTTTTTTTAACCTGCCTTCCTTCCTGGTTATCTCCCCTCACTTGTGTCCATACCTCCCAGCCCCAGAATCTTTGCATGCTAGCTAGATTTACACTCCGGTCCGTTTGTGACAAGTCACCGTCAAAGAATGCCACATGGTTATTTTGGAATTCTCATTCATATTTGCGTGACTTCTTATTGATACAGTAACTATAGCAGCCAAGATACATGAAAAGCCTGACAAATGAGATTAACGTGTTGATAATCTCATATCAAGTGGCTTGTTTTCTGGATCTGGGGATCATTGAAGTTGGCAAATTCAGTTTTCTTCCTTTTTCTTTTTGTTCTGAGACTGTAACTGAACTTGGTTCTTGGCTCCATAGGACCCTGGCAAAAAGTTTTATTTAATTATTATTATTATTCTTTTTTTGAGACAGGATCTCTGTACAGAACCCTGTCTGTCCTGAAATTCACTATGTAGACCAGACTGGTCTTGAACTTACAGCGATTCACCTGTTTTTGCCTCCAAAGTGTTGAGATTAAAGGCATGTGCCCCCACACCTGACACTAATTAAATTATTATTTTTGTTTTTGTTATTTTCTCGAGACAAGGTTTCTCTGTAGCTTTGAAGCCTGTCCTGGAACACCCTCTGTAGATCTGGCTGGCCTCGAACTCACAGAGATCCACCTGTCTCTGCCTCCCAAGTGCTGGGATTAAAGGTATGCACCACCACTGCACAGCTTAAAAATTTTTTAAAGGCAGGATCTTACTGTGTAGCCCAGGTTGGCTTCCTTCTGGTTTATTTGGCCATCTTGGTACTGAGATGGTAGGTTTCTGGCACCACTCACTCCTAGCTGACACTTTTTTTTGTAGCATCCGTAAGCATTTGGATGTTGGGGGGCTAGAGCTGTTGCTTTTGGGTGACATAGTGTCAGGGTCGAGGGGCCTTAGTAGGAGAATCATGCACGGTGCCCCAGTTCCACATCACATTCTGAGGTGGTCTCAGGAGGTGGGTCCTGCCTTTTCTGGACACAGGAGGACTTGGCATCAAAATCTACTTTTTTTTTTTTAAAGTTTATTTATTTATTATGTGTATAGCATTCCTTCCATGTGTGCCCACAAGCCAGAAGGGGGCGCCAGGTCTCATTATAGATGGCTGTGATTCACCATGTGGTTGCTGGGAATTGAACTCAGGACCTCTGGAAGAGCAGTCAGTACTCTTAACCACTGAGCCATCTCTCCCGCCCCAAAATCTACTTTTTGAGAAGGAGCAAAAGCTTGGCGTGTCTTTCCAGGGTGTTCTCCCACTTTACCATCCCTGTCTTTTCCTCAGTTCTGTCATCTGGCCATGGAAGAGGCAGGCACCTGCCTGCGGAGGGTGGTGGAAGCAGAGGGTGGTGGAAGCGTGGCCTTACTGTTGCATGACAGAACATCGCTTGTGAGAAGCTGCCACTGTCCTGGACTCCAGATGACAGGGACCCATCAGGAAAGTCTCTCCTAGGACAGTAATTGTGGCCCCTGAAGTTGTTATTATGAACCACCAGACATGAGCCAGTATTCACCAGCAATTTGTCAGGACTAATTTTGTTTTTCTCCAATAATTGAAAATTAATGTCTTGAAGTGAAAGCAGATGTTCATGTCATCTTCTGAATTGGGATATAAAATGGGGCTCTGTGGATGTGCTCACTAATTTAACAGCCACTTTTCTCTCCTAGATAATGGGGGTGCTGGGGCTGATATCACTTAAGGGCCAGGGCCTAGCTGAGAGAGAGGAACGAAGTGGGAGGCGCTCCCATGTTCCTCGTGGGTTCGTTGTGGAGGGAGGACTCATAAGTGAAAGGCTTTCCTTGGGCTGTGGAACTTCTAGGTTTATTGTTTTGGAAGTTCCTTCCTGCGAGACAGTTTGCGGCATTGGGTGGGGAACCAAGAGATGCTACGGCCCGGGGAAGAGCCTGATTTCCTGCAGATGTGTGTGCTCTACTATTGTGTCAGCAAACCTGGTTAAGATTACAAAGTAGTGGCACATACCTTCCATCCCAGGAGGCAGAGGCAGGAGGATCTTTGAGTTCTAGGCCAACCTGGCTCAGATAGCAAGTTCAAGGCAGCTGGGAATCCATAGGAAAACCCTGTAGTTTAGAAGGGACACCGTGCTGGGGCAGGAGCTGCTGACTGGTCTGGTGACCAGTGTTAGGATTGGAGCATTAGCCCTTTCCTCAGGGCCACATTGCAGGAGATGGATCCTAGTTGAGCCTGACTAGACCAGGACCCTAGCTAGGTAGGCCAAACTCCAGCTACCTGCCAGGACCCAGACGGTCCTTGCCCATCATCCAACCTGCTCTCCAGGCTGGCTCACTTGAGAGGAGAAGGGGAGAACATCTCTGTGAATGACTGCTTTGAATGTTAGCCTTTGAGAGTCCCGGTGTGGGCACATGGGTGTGAGTGTTGACATAGAGCCATTTGCCGGTCTTCCATGGTGGTGGTGGGGCACTTTTTCTACCCCAGCCTTTCCTGTGATTGAGATTTGCCCTTTCCTTACTTGGACAGGGTTATGTTGTGCAGTATTGTCCTTCCTGCCTTGCTCTGAGGTTTACTTCTTTTGTTGCTCGTAATTAAGTAAAACCTACAGCTCCTCTGACTCCTGTTGCACCCAGTTCTGCTTGCCTGAAGGCGGAGTGATTGCTGTCTGGGTTTGGTTGTGACATGGCCGGGACCGTGAGACAGCCTGGTGGGGTGGTGGCTACAGCCAGCTTAGACCCTTGGTCCTGGTGCTATGGGACCTTGCAGCTACCAGGATATTTCTGGTTCCTGAGCAGGAGACTGAGCTTTGTCCCTAACTCCCAGGAGCTACAGGTTGGAACTTAGGGAAAGGCGAAGCAATCACCAGCTCCAAGGGCTCTCCAGGGAGAGGGTGCAGAAGAGCGGGGTCCCAGAGGAGAGAGATGGAAAGAGGGGTAGGCTGTAGTCACCTGGGGTGGAGGCTGCAGAGTGCTTGCTGTTTCTCTGGGGACCTGTCCGTGTTAACCTCACAGGTACTTTGTTGTCCGTTATGGAGGGATCAGCCACCCTTGCACACACTGGGAAGGTTCAGGCCTTTCCTCTTTTACCGTTGGGTCCCTCAGTTCTGAAGGTCACGGGATGAAGACCAACCTTGGGTTGAAGCTCACCTTTCCATGTTAGTCCCAGCGAACACGGACTGGCACACTTTCACTCCGCCTGCACGTGTGTGTGTTGCGTTTTAATGGTAGAGCTGTCTGACCCCCCCAGCCTAGATGTGGTGGTCTTGGTTCTGCTTCCCAGCCCCGCGGTTCGTAGTCCTCAGAGCCAGCCCTTTTGAGAGATGGCAGTATCCACCTTGCCTTATTCAGGCCAGAGACCTTGCTGAGATGTGGACACACCCATGGTCATCTGGGACTCCATCGTCACTTAAACATGATCTTCACCTGGCTGCCCGGGTTGTGGGTCTGAGAACCTATGACTGAGCAAATATGTTGGTTGCTGAAGCAACACATACGGACGGGTTGACGGTGAATGGGTGTGAATAAGTGTGTGGGAAATGTGAATTAATGAAATGAATGAATTAATCAGCGGGGGCATGGACAAGGGAGAGGGTGGACTGCTGGGGGCACACACTGTCTTACGACCAGAGCTGGACTTGCTGGCATCCATATCTGAGGCAGGGTCCTCCGTCTTCCTTACCTTCCAGCCTCTGCTTCTGCTGAGTGAGGGCTGTGAGCCTTCTGCCTGTGGAAGCTGGGGAAGCCGGGAGTGGCTGGTGCCATTTTCTTCCTATTCTCTTTTCTCTGTAGTCACCATTTCTTATTCTGCGCACTTTAGAAATGATAGCTTAAGTATGGGATTTTTATAATAATCTTAAGTAAAGTGGAGTGCTTGCTTGAGCACACGCCTCCTACTGCCCACACCGAACTGCCGCAGAGCTGCAGGGGCCAGGCTGGAAATGCCTGGTTGGTTTGGGGCTAGCCAGGGCTTTACAGTCCAGTCCTACTGGGGGCCTCCAGGACCCTCCTTGTCTCCAGGGTTTGCCCCAGGAGCAGTGGTTGGAGTGAGGGGCGGGGTTGAAGCTAAGAGGTGGGAGGGAGAATGTGAACAGTAGTGGCTTGGTGTCCTGTTAGTTATCTGGAATAGAAAAGAAAGTCAGCCTGGCTTCTATGGTAGGGGTGAGGGAGGTTATAGAGCATACTCTGAGGCCTTGGGCAGACAGCGTCTTGGCTGGGGTCTGTTTCCCGACTAGAGGGCTATGGAATTAGTTGGATTCTTATTGTATGAAACCAGAGCCTTGTGCGTGTTAGGCCAGTGCTGTACACTCTGAGCTACATTCCCAGCTCTCTCTCTGTGTGTGTGTGTGTGTGTGTGTGTGTGTGTGTGTGTGATGGTTTTGCTATGTAGCCAGCTGGCTTTGAGTTTGAGATCTTCCTGCTTCAGCTTCCAGAGTGCTAGGGTTATAGGTGTTTGCCACTGCCTGTAGCCTAAGTATAGTTTTTAATTCATAAAAGCATAAAAAAGAGGGAAATGGAGGTGATTTTGGCTTTCTAATAAGGTGAGCTAGGAAGATAGAGTTGGGTCCTTTTTCAAGTTACCCTTTTCTGTGATGGGTTGGTAGGGATGAGTCCAGAGGGACTGTTCTAAGGAATTCTGCAGTGGGCAGCTGGCCTTGTCCTGTTTTCCTGCCAGCTTGGAGGTTAGGAGTGTAACAGATGAGAGGAGATGGCATAGGACTTGATAGCCGTGTAGTGTTGTGAGACGCATATGAATCCTAGAGTTTGTGGGGATTCTTGTGCCAGCCATGTGGACACCTTAGGCCCCAGGGTCTTGGCCGAGTGCCACGGAAGCTGGTTCTCTGGGTACCTTTTTCATCGAGGGACGATGAAGGTGGAGACTGACCAGACCATACACGTGTCCATCCAGAGCCATGGGGAGGACGTGTGAGGTCCGCCGTGTACGATGCCATCCCATTTGCTCCTCCACGTGATCCTCGTAGCAGCTCCCTGACTGATTCCTGTTCTGAAGACGTGTTTGTAAACCATAGCACTGAAATGCCCTGTCCAAGGTCATTCAGAAGAACTAGGGATTTGAGGACAAATCTTAGCCTGCTCCAGGGCCAGAGCCAGTGGCCACTAGCTTTATAATTACCTACCTTCTCCAGGGCTGCAGAAGCCCCTGGCTCCTGGAGGACCAGTAGTCCTCTCTGTTTTCTCTTCTTCAATAGAATGTTGCCTTTGGGGCTGGCTGTGCTCACATCTTTAAAACCAAGTAAAAGATTTCTGGGTCTCTAGATAACTTAATTCTTTTTCTTTCCTAGTGACAGCGGTTGTCGTCATCTCACTCAGACCTTTTCAGGGGCACGTTTATACAAGACATCTGTAACATCTGCACAAGCACACAGATCGCATCTTATGCTACCCGACTACACCATCTCTCGTTTGTTATTTTCACATCGTGGTGGGTTTCTAGTCTTCGTTGCACAATTAGTTTTTTTCCTTAGGTACCTGAAGTAGTAACATTAGCTGGAACCAGAATTTTTAAAGATAAGGACCCAGGCGATTGATTGATTGATGATTGATTGATTGACTTTAAAGCTTCTTGTGAACTGAACGAACAGCCGGAGTTGAAGACTGTTAGCTTGGACGTTACTACCACGTTAGCGTTGTAGTCTCCACATCAACAGCCAGAAAGAGTTTGTGCTCAGTCCGCTGCTGGTGGATGTGTAATTGTCTCCAGTGTTCTGTTATAACAATGCAGAAGGTATCCTCACTTACAGATTTTTGTGCTCTCGTTTGAGCATTTTTTAGTCTAGATCTCTAGAGGTGGGATTGCTGGGTCCAGGAGTATTCACTTGAAAAATTGTGTAGCTGTTTCCAAACTGACTTGCAAATACTGTGCCAGTGGGTCCACCATTAACTAGTGTGTGACCCGCGCATCCACCGTTAACTAGCGTGTGAAGGCTGCTTTCGCCTCATCCTTGTCCAAATGGGTTTTTTTTTTCGAGACAGGGTTTCTCTGTGGCTTTGGAGCCTGTCCTGGCACTAGCTCTGTAGACCAGGCTGGTCTCGAACCCAAATGGGTTTTCTTTCCTCTCTGTTTTGTTCTTTATTAGTGAAGTTTCTCATGTTTATGGCCGCTGCTTAACGAGTGTGGGCATTGTTTTCTCTCCCTGAGTCCTTTAGTCCCCGTCCCTCTTTTCTTTCTTCTCTTACATTCATTCTTCCTCATACATCCTGAACATTCTACCTAGGTGAGACTCAGCCTGGTTCAAAGGATGATTCATAGGGGACCAAGAGGAAAGCATGCTGGGAAAGGTCTGAAACCCTGACTGCTGGATTAGACACAGGGCAGCCAAGGCAGAGAGAGGCACCGGCCTTGGGCTGCGGTGGGCTAGACAGAGGGAATTCCTTTGACGGGGAATGGGCAGAACCCAGCATTTTATTTGTGCTTTGAGGATGGGATTGCATCCCCAGGAGCAGCTAATGTCTAGTGAATGCTGTATGCAGACGAGCTGAGCTTGTCATAGGCAGGCTCCAGATGTCTTTGAGTCTGGGTGCTCACTTTGGTTTCTTTGTGTAGCCCTGACTGTTTTGGATCTAGCTTTGTAGACCA
This sequence comes from Alexandromys fortis, assembly GCF_014885135.2. NCBI lineage: Eukaryota > Metazoa > Chordata > Mammalia > Rodentia > Cricetidae > Alexandromys > Alexandromys fortis. The sequence continues at coordinate 1,047,040 of NW_026068054.1, read as the reverse complement.
GGATGGCCCTAAACCCAGAGAGCGACCTGCCTCTGACTCCCAAGTGCTGGGATTAGAGGCGTGCGCCACCACCGCCTGGCGCAATAATGATTCTTAATAACGAGCCTACGTCATGACTCCTCAGCCTAGTACCCCCTTCATGAGGATGGTCAGAAGTGCTCCAAGTGCTGCAAGTCAGGTGTCCAAGGTTGTGCAGTGACCTTGCGGCAGAATTGTGCCTGGGGGAGAAGCAAGGGCATCCTGGGAACTCGCTGCTGTGCTGACCAGGGCCTGTCTTCTCCATCCTCCCTGCAAATTCTGTCCACTTAATCATGGCCAGGCTCCAGAAATGTTTGTTGAGAGCAGGGCATTGCCACAGAATGAATGGGCTGTATGTGCCTGTGCACACATACCTGTGTTCCGGAGGGTATGTGCACTTGTGTGCGTATGCCTGTATTTCTTAGCGTGTTTCCTCTAGTGTGCCTCTCTATCTTTGTACATGTGTGCAGGAGTCGAGGTGTGTGCATGTACACACCTGTGCAGTGTGTGAGGTAGCCTTAGGTGCCAGCAGCCTGGGGAAGAGTCTGGTCACTGGTGGGCTTTGTGTGTGACTTCCCGGTAGCCATCATTCAGGTGTTCCTGTGTGCCCAGTGCCGTGCTTGACTGGGTCCTATCCTAAGCACAAAGAATCAAATCCTTTTTTTTTTTCCCCCGTTTATGAAATCGTCGTTGTGAGAGTGGTGTAGTGTCTCCTGTGGCCAGATGCGCTTGGCAGCACTGGATTAAGCAGAGCTGTGACTTTCTTAAACCTTTAGAACTTTCTGAGCCTTTAAAATGTTCATGTGAGAGTCTCCAGGAGAGCCCAGTGGTTTGTGAAGTCCTCTTGTCCGCTTGTTGCTGGGTCTTCTCATCCCAGCTTGAGAGTTTCAAGGCTTTTAGGATCCACACGCTTGCTGGCTGTTGGCGTGCTCATTCATGCATCCCATGTGTTTACTGAGCATGTACTCGGTGCCAGCACTGCCGCCGACGCTGAGGCTCCAGCAACAGGTGCACATGCAAGTTCACTGTAGTTGGAAGGAGAGGCTTCTTCAAGTATACCAGTTAGTAATACACTTCCCGTTCAGAAAGAAAGGGTCGGGAGAAGCTGTCTGGCCAGGACCATCCTGGAGGGCACATGTGTCCAGATGACTGGGGTTTCTGATGGGAGGGGACCAGAAAGGTTTCGCTTCCCCAGGGCTGGGAGAGATGGTGGGAGGTGTCTGGGTGTTCCTGAGCTCCCTCCCTGCTCATCGCTAGCAACGCCACTGGCTCAGTTCATTTTGGCTTTTCTGGTGTAATCCAGGCCCCAGAGAGACTCCCTGGGTCATGGATCAGCTCAACTAGGGCTGTTGCCAGCTTGGGCTTAGAAGTCTTGAATCAGGAACCAAAGTGTCGTGTCCTCTACCTCATCACAGGCACACAGGTCTCTCTCAGTATATCAACCACGGGAGGACTCAGGCCATGACCCAGCCGGGTTAGAACCGTCCAGCAGAGTGCCTTCTCTGTCTGGTCATTGCATTGTCCCCAGCACCTGGCAGTGGACTCACATTCCAGACTTATTTGACAGATGGGGAAATGAGGCCAGGAGGCTCCTCAGTCTCCTCAGAGGCCTGGCCCAGAATCCGGCCCTTCTCCAAGCCAGGCTGTGACCCGAGGGTTGTGGTGTTGATGGGGGAAGCGCCGTGGGTGGGAGACACCAGAGACTCATAGGACGAGAAGCGGGAGTTGGGCCCTTTGTGGCCTGTCTGTGGACTTGCCTCAGAGATCTGGGTCCAGGGACCTCAGGGCAGGAATGGTAAGACAGTGAGGCAGCGGTTGAAAGGGAAGAAGTCATGGATGGATAGGGCAAGAAATGGGGATGGGGAGGTAGATGGGGGAAAGGAGGGGTGGCGGTGAAGTGGGGCGGTGTTGGTGAGTGTAAGTGAAACAGGGCCGCCGCTTGGAGACGCTTTCTGCTTCACGACCTGCGAAAGCCTGGTGGTCTTGGGAACGTGGCCCTTTTGGGGTCCCACCCTCCTTTCCGTGGAGGCAGCCCTGGGACTTCTTTGAGGCGCCGTCCTGGGAACGCGCCTGCTGCCCCCCGCACTGAGGGCTCCATGGCTGCGGCGCAGTAACTCAGGGTCTGGGCTTGGCACAAAGCGGCCGCCGCGGGGGACTGGCTGGGAAGGCGCGGGTTGCGCCGCTCGCGCGACTCCGGGTGGGCCCCGCCACTCAGCCGATCCCGGCGATCTCAGGCCTCAGAGACTCAGGTCCAGCGGGGGCGGCGTCGCGACCTCAGCAGGGTGCCGGCCGGTGGTGGGTGGTGGGCTGAAGCCCGCAGACCAGATGTGCACCTTAGGGAGCCTTGGGGTCCTGGAGCACGGATTGGCCCCCAGCTTTGGGGCGGGGCTTAAGGAGGTCAGAGGCAGCAGCTTGGGTTGTGCACAGTAACACAATCAGTGCCTTCTATTGCTTGCTTTCTAGAGGCCAGGGCTGCTCTGAGCAGCTCACACCAATTCAAGCTTCACAGACACCTATGGGCAGGTACTGTGATCACTCTGTTACAGAGAGGGAAGGAAGCTGAAACACAGGGATGTAAAGTCAATTGCCCAGTATCGGGCAGCTAGGACTAGACTCTGTTTGAAGGCAAGCTTGGAGACCACAGAACTATATTGTGTCTCTGCCTAATGCCAGGAATATATAAAATAGAGACTGAACATGTGGGCATGGGTGTGCTTTATTTCTTTCTTTATTTTTTTCTGGATAGGGCCTCAAAAAATACTTTGAAACATTCCAGGTTGGCCTAGAACTTGCGTTATAGCTGAGGGTGATCTTGAATTTCTGGTTCTCTTACCCCTACCCTCCAAATGCTGGGGTTACCAACACACTAGTTTATGGTGTGCCAGAGATCCAAGCACTGACTTCGTGCATGCTAGGCAAGCCCTTCCTAATGGAACTACATCCCCAGCCCTTAAATGCATCTGTGCAAGAAATGACAGGCAGAAGACTGGCAGACAGACCAAGGTCACCTCGTTTGCTTCGTTCAGTGGACGGCTGGTACTGCCTGAGCTGGAGGGCCGTTCAGAGGCACCCTGGACCTGCCTTCAGGGAGCTGACAGTGGACTTTGGAGTGGGATAGACAGAGTACACAGTTCTGCCAGTGGCTGGTTCTCACTGGGAACCTACGCTTCTTATCTGACTTCAGGTCCTGGGGGACATGACAGAGTCGGTGATGGGATAGCTGACCTCGGCAGATGGGAGGGAACCACAGAGCAAAGTAGCCAGTCCTCTTTGTCTTTGCTTGGGCCCAGCCCTGCTGTGGATAGAAGAAAAAGTCACTGTCTTCACCCATGAGAATATGGTGGAAGAAAGTCTGTGGGAATGTGGGGTGTGTATAACCGGAAGTATGGGGACGGGTCTGGATGGTTTTCTTTGAGGCTAGAGCACAGCACACGGAAGAGGTAACACAGAATAGTTTTGGAGACTGCTGGGTATGGGATAGCATTGCTGGGGTAGAATGCTGGTGTGTGCACACAGTACAAAGCACGGCCCATTCTGGGGAGTCCCCAAGATGGCTGCCTGGGCTTTGATCTTTACATTTGTTTATTTTGTGTGATGTGTATGTGTGGGTGTGCACGTCTGAGCCTATGTGTGGAGGTCAGATGACAGCTTGCAGGAGCCTGTTCTTTCCTTTCACTACCTAGGTCCCAGGGATTTAACTTAGGTCACCAGACTTGATGGCAGGCCTTACAGGTAAGCCATCTGGCTATTCCTCCGGCCCTGATTCCATTTATTTATTTATTTGTTTGTTTTTTTTGGGACAGGGTTTCTCTGTGTAACCCTGACTGTCTTAGAACTAGCTCTGTAGACTGAGCTGGCCTTGAACTCATAGAGATCCAGCCTGCCTCTGCCTCTTGAGTGCTGGGATGAAAGGCATGCACCACCAGTGTTTGGCTGGGCCTTTGATTTTTAAAAGGCCTCTTTTAAAAATTTTTATTTTTCTTTTCTTAATATTGAACCCAAGGATTTATACGCGCTAGGCAAGCACTCTACCAAGTTATGTCCCCCACTCTATTTATTTCTTAAATCTATTTATTTTATGTGTCTGGGTGTTTTGTTTGTATGTATGTCTGAGCTCCACGTATGTGCTTGGTCCCTGTGGAGGCCAGAGGACAGCCTCGGATCCTCTGGAACTGAAGTTACAGGCAATTGTGAGATGCCATGTGGGTGCTGGGGTTTGAACCCAGGTCCTCTAGAAGGGCAGCCAATGTTCTTCATCACTGGGTCATCTCTCCAACTCCTGTGATGTCTGTTCTGAAATGAACCTTGGTCACCCTTCAGCTTTCGGATATGCAGCCGCCCCTGATTAAGCGGTATAGGTGTGTACCCCCATACCCGGCTTGTAAAGGACACATAGGTTTACACAGCCTCTGTGAATTGTGTAGTTCTAGAGGTTCACATGGTCCCTCCGCATATCCAGGGAGATAATCCGGGCACGGTCCCTCCTGCTATGCCAAGTGAGGAAGGGGGTCCACAGAAACTACAGGCCTATGCCCAGGAATATCAGGGCCATTTGCTGCTGTGAGCTGGGTGAGCTGGGCTGTTTATTTCAAAGCTTCCGTACCAATGGGCAGGATCTTGCTGGGGTCTAAGACCTCATGCCCACTGTTAGGGCTGGGGATAGAAGGGAGATGCTGACACCCCAGCATTGCTACTAGTCCCTGAGTGCCTAGCCAGGCTGAGCTGCTCCCATCCCCCATGCTGGATGCATGAGAAGCCAGCTGCCTGCATGTGTCCACTGTGTCCACAGTTCAGTCTGTCTGCAGGTCTCACGGGGCCTTATTCTGAATGTCCTGTCCTCCTCACTGGCTCTAAGTACTGGCTCTTCACGTTCTTTAGGGGGGAATGTGGAGGCCTGTTCTGGGTTTCCTGAATTCATTTCCCACTTGGAAGTGCCGGGTGAGGCAGAACCTGTCCCCACCTCCCTGTGTTTCTTGTCTCGATGTATTTTCCTCGGTGAGTCCACCTGAAAGGTTTGGCCCATGCGTAAGGGGCAACAGCTGTGACAGGATGTTCATCAGTGCCTTTTGAGGCCTCCTGTGCAGCTGCAGGACGAGTGCTTCCTAAGCTTCTGAATCCCCTCAGTGGCCCTGTGAGGTTGGTACCAACCAGCTTACTTGGCTGCAGGCGATAGAGTTTTGGGGAGCAGCCTAATGGTTCAGGTTATGGTGGCTAGATGTTGTGGAGCCTGCTAGTCACTCCTGGGCTTCCTTCTGCATACATGGTGAGCCAGTGTCCACCCAGCTTCTTCCCAGGAGGTGCTGGCCCTCTAAGAGACAGTAAAATGTCCTGGACTCGGAGCTGGTGGCACTGTGTCCCCCTGAGGAAGCAGGTCAGCTTCATCCCTTCCCTGCTCCTGGGTTGGGCCCACTGCTAAGACTTCAGTTGGGAAGAAGCAGCCTGGACAGGTTAGCGAGGGGAAGGCTAACCAGGGCGTCCCACCCTGACATTTGAGAGGTTGACGGACCAGGCTGTACTTGCTTTGTGGTGTCATGAGCACCTGGCAATACCCGAGGCCAGCTCTTCTGTTCTGCCAAGTCAGAATTTGTACACTTAGGGGTTTCCAATAGGAGCCCTCCTTTCTCTGGTGACTTCTCCCACCCACCCCTCCTTCCAGGCTTTGGGAATCCTTCTGGATCATCAGGAATCTTAGATGTCATTATTTAAGGGGGGGTGGTGAGTGACTTTGCTGGGGGATACAAAGTGTGGCATCTGCTTGAACTGCTGCCCAGGGCCCTGGACTGGCCTGTGAGCCTACATCATGTTTCCTTCCACCCCTCCCCCATCCCATGGGTGTATGTCCCTATGAGGAGCCTGTCAGGTCAGGTTGCTCTAAGTCTTTGTCCCCCTGTCCTTCCTCCCTCATCCCCCACAAAAGCCTGGAGCTCTAGGTCCACTCCTATGCCAGGACACTGGACCCCTCTACGTTCTCTGCCTTCCACCCCCTCCTTGCTTGGCTTCCTGGAACCCAGGCACCCTGGAGGTTTCTGGACCATATCGAATTGCCTGGGTGGATGGATGCTTCCTCTTTTTTTTTTTTTTTTTTTTTGTCACGAGGATTGGAGAAGCTTCTAGAGAGACTAGTGACTGAGCTGGGACCAGTCATGGGTGGAGGCCGACCACCAGCTGGTGTCTCCCTGGACCAAACCGTGTCCCCCTAGTCCTTCCCCTGAGAGCCCTGGGACCTGGCTGCTCCTCCTGGGTGGGGATCGGCTTGGGCGGCATTTCCTGCCTCCCTCCCTTTCCTTTTTCACCAAACTCCCCAAGAATGCCTCTTGGGGGATAGGGGCCCACTCCAATCTTTCTCACTGGTGAGTAGTGGCTGACTTGGCCTGGCCTAGCCACAGCCCTGCTGAACTAGGGCCCAGCATGGGCTGGGCTACACTTTTGCTCCCCACCCCAAGATCCCACCTCCTGGCTGTACAGTGGGCCCCAGCTGGGCACACCTCCTGGTCTGAGCCAACCGGCTGCTCCGTGTGGACTGAAGGGTGGGCTCTAGGAGAGGCAAAAAAAAAAAAAAAAAAAAAAGACTGGGAAAGGAGCCTGCAAGGCCAAGGGGTGGGGTAAAGGGAAGGACCAACCTGGGCAGGAGCCCGAATTAAGACCTCCCCGCCCCCCTCCCCGTTAATTCTGAGGCGATTTTGACAACCCTCAAGTCTTCTGCAGTCGTTCAGCCGCTCTGCCTGGCCCCCCAAGGCCCACTGCACACATGGTTTTGCTTTTCCAGGCATCCTCCCCTGGTTCCCTCCCCCTGGGTGCCTTCACGAGCTCTTCGGCCCCCTCCCCCAGCCCTCCTGGGCCCCCTCCTTCCTCCTTGACCCACTTTAGTCCCCTGTTGCTGGGGGAGGGGAATGCGCAGCCGGCGGCTCTGATCCTGGCTGCCTCCCCCAGCATCCCTTGGGGCGGGCTCTGGATGGAGCCAGCAGGCTGAGCCGGCCTGGCCCCAGGGACTGGCACACGGCGAGCTCCGTGTGGCAGCCTCCCTGCCCCCTCCTTGGACAGACAGTTCTGGACAGCTGCCCCTGCCCGGGCCCCTGGGAGGCCCTGCCAGGACACGGCTCTGGTTTCCCCCAGCCCCTGGGAGCAGTGGCTACAGAGGTCCCTCCCACCACTGCCTCCTTGCGGAGCACTTCCGGGAGGAGCCACAGGGCAGGGCAGTACCAGCTTAGTTTCCACCCATCCTTCCCCTCCATCTCTATTGGAAAACCTGGAGCTGAGGTTGTCTTATGTGTGCGATTAACCTGTGTGATCTGGGAAACTCCGTCAGCCCCCTGTGGGCCTCTTGTGTATAGTGAGGAAGTTAGACCACATAGCTAACCTTGACTGAGCAGAATCACATCCCAAGGGTTGTGTACAGTGTCCAGTTGCAGCATTGGGAGCTTGGTTTCTTACTCTCTGTTTTAAAGGGGAGGCCATGCTCTAGGGGTTTATGCCCCTGTACTGGACTGAGATATTTTTCCTCACCGCTCACATTCTGTGGTCCATATTGACACCTGGGCTATTGACTCCTGAAATGCAGTGGCATGACCCTCCGAGGATGTGGCTTCCTGCACCTTTGGGGCCCTTCCTAATGCCTTGACTAGCTGCAAAAAGCCTGCCTCTTTGCTCTGAGATAGGTGGTGGCAAAGGCCAAGTACTAGCCTGCCAGGGCTGGGACTCCTTATATTGAGGCCTTTCCTTGAGGTCTGCGGTCTGACCCCAGGCTGGTGACCCCCCCCCCCCCACTGGTGAACACAACCTGGGGATTCTAGCCTGGTGGTCCCCTGGTGAGCACAACTTGGGGATGCAGTAGATCCTGGGGTCTGCTTTCAATAGCAGGCCTGGGTAGGAGCAGCCAGGAATTTCCTGTGCCCTGCCCATGAGCCTCCTGCACATTGTCCCCTCCACCCTTCCTGCCACCCCACTCAAATACAAGTGTGAATAGGTGGGAGGTCCTGAGGGGTTGTGGATATTTGTGAGGGTGCCCCCTCCCCCTCAATCTGCCCTGCTTTTTTTTTTTCCTGGAGCCTTGACATCTTCCTTCCTCTGGGAACCTTTTCATTTTGCCATCATTGTCTTGCTGAATAAAGGAGGATTGGGAGGTGGGAAGGGGCTCTGGGAGTGAAGTCAGGCCATCTTTTCTTATTTGCCTAATTTCCTCACTCAAATGTGTCTTGTGATTAAACATTTTCTTAGCATGCTTGGTCAGGGCCAGGCTGGGTTTCTTTTCATAAACATTGGCAAGTGAGTTTAACAGCCCTGTTTGTATTAGCTGGAGGTTTCATTTGCATAGTGATTGTTCTTATGAAACAGAATAATCACTCGCAGTTTATGAAACTGTATAAATACCTGGGTCCGCGTCCTGTCCTTGGTGCATGCGCAGGCCTTCCTTCCCACATGTAAATGTATCCTGTTTAAAGTTGAAGTTCAGACTCCCAGAAAAAAAAAACGGTGGTGCTCTGGGTTTCTCGGAGGAGCTCAGGGTTATTTCCCTGCCTGGAGTCCTGGGGTTGCTGATGGGCGGAGGTTGTGGTGGTGAAGTGGTCTAGTGACTAGGTCGGTACCTCGTGCCCTGGTGCGATTGATCCAGGCGGGAGGTGCGCATCTGAGCCCCCTCCTCCGGGTGGTTCTTCCCGACTTTCACAGTTTTCAGAGTGACCTCACTCTATGGCCAGGTTATAGTTGAACTTGTGGTCCTTTATCCTCAGCCTCTTGAGTGCTTGGATGGTGGATTTGCGCCACCCAGCCTGCCTTCCCATCTTTCAGATAAAGGCTGCAGACTGCAGCCTGAGGATGAGTGTTGCCCTTGGATTTTTTTTTCTTTTTTGATAGGTGCATATCGACCACTCTGCTCACGGATGTGTTATGATTGGCTTGCGCTGTCTTTGTTTAAAAATTTAAGATTTATTTATTTATGTGTGTCTGAGTATTTTGCCTACATGTATGTGTGTGTATCGTGTGTGTGCCTGGTACCCATAGAATCCAGAAGAGGGTGTTGGCTACCTTGGAACTGGAGTTATGGATGACTGTGAGCCATCACGTGGGATCTGGGACTCGAACCCTATCCTGTACAAGAGAACAAGTGCTTTATACCACGAGCCGCTTCTCCAGCTCCTGCACTGGTTCGGAAAGAAGCCAGTATGGGGAAAGCTGGAAATATCACAGTAAAATTTATATTCTGGCTTCCTTTTCTAGTGCCTAATGGATGGACCTGGGACCATGAGGTCCACATTCCTACCTGACAAGACTCCTGGCTTGTGGAGGGGGCTGTTTCTTCACATGGGCACGAATGTCTGTGGACTGCAGTTTCCTGCCCAAGCAATGGACTTTTTCTCCTCGGGACTTTTGGGGGGCTTTTTTTGTCTGTCTGTCTATCTATCTATCTATCTATCTATCTATCTATCTATCTATCTATCTATCATATCCATCTATCAATCATATCCATCTGTATATCTATCATATCTATCTATCTATCTATCTATCTATCTATCTATCTATCCATCCATCCATCTATTCTATCTATCCATCCATCATCTATCAATCATATTTATCATACCTATCTATCATCTATCTATCTATCTATCTATCTATCTATCTATCTATCTATCTATCTATCTATCTATCTATCATCTATCTATGTGCACGTGCATGTGTGTACACACATGTGTGTACACTCCACGGTGAACCTGTGGAGACCAGAAGACAGTGGGAATCAGTTTTCTCTTCTCACTACATAGGCTCCTGGGATTGAACCCAGGTCAGCAGGTGTGGTGACAAGCACCTTCCTACATTGTGTCATTTCACGTCTGCTTCTGCCTTTGGAGGCTGAATCCTTTGCTCTCCTTCAGGCTCCTGTCCCCTTGGCTCTGCCCCAATGACTGTGGGCTCAGGGACCCCCTGAACACAGAATTAGTGCATGGGAGGAAGGAGATCTGGAGAAAAAGACACTTTGAGAGGTCATAGCCTCATTCCTCATGGCTTTCCCCTTTCTAGAACATTCTTGGCCTTTTCCTTAGTGGCTTGTTTCATAATCTCAGTCTGTGCTTTAGATGCAAGCAGTATAATCTGGGTGGGTGAGCTGGCTTAGCTGGGGTAACATTTTAACTGGTTCTAGAGAAACTTGAAATCTGCTCATATTGAATGGACCCAGAATAGTGCCATCCTCTTAAGGAATGGCTTGACGAGGAGGGAAGCTGGAGGAGCATCCTGAGCTGTTGGAGCATGGCCTCCTTTAACCAATGGGAGCAGTGAAGCAGCGCCGCTCACCACCCTGCACCCCTGATGCGTGGAGGGCTCTGACGTCACCCTATGGAAGAATGTTGTTATTTGCTGCAGACAGCCCCGATTGGAGATCTGCTTCGCCTGGGCTCTGTGCTCTTTTCTCCCGCGGTCTGCTGCAATCCTCCCAGCAGCTCTGAGTGTTCTCCTGATAGAGTGGTGGGTGATGACACCGAGGCTCCAGGGCCCAAGGTCACGGAACTGGCAAATGGACAGAGCTGTTAGGATTGGAACCCAGGTTTCCTAGCTCTGGAGTGTGCCCTCTCAACCCTTGTTCCATGTTTTCCATTTCTCCAGCTTCCAGGACCGTAAACGTTATGAGCTCTTACCTCTCCGTTTGGGCGGGAGCCTGGAGTCAAGCCCTTTTTAAGGTTCTAAGCTGAAGTCTCCTCTCCACCCCACCTTGATGACCAGTGCTCTGTTCTGGATGAGATTTCTCCCACCATCCAAGGGCTCTGAAGTTCAGAGAACCTGAAAAGATCCTCTGGAGAGGGGACAGGGCAAGCTGCTGGAGGAACTGGCTGACCGACAGGGGTGGGACCATTCGGGCAGGGTGTTGTAGGCAGCAAGGCCAGTGACTGGGACTCAGAACAGCCTAAGAATAAGGGGCTGTTGGAGATAATGGGAGGAGGGACCTGGAGACGCACAGCAGTGGGGTGCTATACTTAGTACTAGGCCTAGACCCGGGTGTTTTTCATGGTTACGCTTGCTTTGTTCTGCTCAACTCTGGCCCCTGTTCTCCGATCTGTCTCCTCGTGGAATGTCTGCTGTTGTACTAGAGACCACACCCCACATGTTTGTGTCCCAGACCAGGGGTGAGAAATTCCCTGACAAAGGTGTATCTTTAGAAGATGAGGGTTGCCTCTTCTAAATGACCCCACAGTCCTTCCTTTGTGTCTTATTGATGAGGATGATGTCCCCTGATATCCTGTCCAGCCACAGGCCAGGCGATGGAGCATCACTCCTTGGAGTTAGTGGCCTCTGAGCACATCTAAGAAAAATCTTTTTTTTTTTTTTTAAAGATTTATTTATTTATTATGTACAGTGTTCAGCCTCCATTCCTGCAGGCCAGAAAAGGGCACCAGATCTCATTACAGATGGTTGTGAGCCACCATGTGGTTGCTGGGAATTGAACTCNAAGATTTATTTATTTATTATGTACAGTGTTCAGCCTCCATTCCTGCAGGCCAGAAAAGGGCACCAGATCTCATTACAGATGATTGTGAGCCACCATGTGGTTGCTGGGAATTGAACTCAGGACCTCTGGAAGAGCAGTCCGTGCTCTTAACCTCTGAGCCATCTCTCCAGCCCAGAAAAATCTTTGTTAGGTCAGCAAGAAAGGAGATAGGAAGGCTGTGGGCGAGAAGGTTCCAGAAGGACTATAAATGTTTTTGCCTTTCTGCATGTAAGGTTCTAAAATGCCATCTCCATCCCCCGTGCTCAGCTCCAACCCCACCCCAGTCTTCCACTCTGTGCATCTTTCTCTCAGGAGGGACACGCTTTCTTTTTTCCTAGGCTGGTAGACCCCTTCACAGCGTTTTGGAGTAAGAGCCCTCTGTGCAGGTTCAAGGTCACTCAGCAAGGCTATCCGGGCCACCTGGCTTGCCTGGACATGGCAGGGCCACTGCCATCCATCTCTCGCTCACGTTCCTTAATGCCAGCTGAGCTATTCTCCGCAGAATTGATTTGTTTTACTTGCTTGCGGTTCCTTCCTTGCCGGACTCTTAGCTCCATCTGGATCGAGTCCCTGGGCTTCAGAAGACTGCTCAGAAGGGAGGAGGAGAGACCCAGAAGTGCCTGGCTCATCTCATGTCATGGCATTTTCAAATCTTCCCTGAGCCTGCATTTACCAGGCCCTCCTCTGTGCCCTGCCTCATCTGCTGGGTCCTGATCCCCTGGGCCCTAGGCTTCCTTTGTTCTTTGTTCTGTGAGGAAAAGGAATCCCCAGGAGCCTCTGGACTCCTTGGCTCTTTACAGTGACAGAGGTAGGGTTTCCCCAGGGGCCAGTGGGGAAAGCCTACCCTCAGGGCACGCAGTACTGAGAGACAGAAGGGAACTCTGAGGATGTTTGGTTGGCAGGTCTGTGGCTGCAGCCTTTGGGTAGCACTGATGGACTGGTCTCAGGATCTCCCCCTTACTCACATTGGCTAGGTCACCTTGCCCCAGGACAGCTCCTTCCACAGTGTTATCAGCCCCCCATGCCCCAGGAAAGCCGCTTGGTCCTCTGCGGCAGAGTAGGGAGGCTGGCCCAGGAGCCAGCAGGATTTTCTAGAGAGCACAGAGGTGATGGGGACAACTGAGACCTCTTTGTCCAAGGCAAGTCATCTGGTAGCTGCCAGGAATTCCTAGCGGGAACTATCAACTGCTCACCGTAGGAAGCTGAAGTGGATTTGGGCACACCCACAGGATGTGGATGCAACCACCTTATTGAAACTTGGGAGGGGTGGAAGAAGTGGCCACGGGAGTGAGTGGAGCATAGGTGGACGGCAGAGAGGGATCTAGGTCAGCAGGGGAAGCCCAGAGGGGAAGGGGCTTGAAGGCAACCGTCCTGCTACAAAGTGCTAGCCAATTGTGTCCTCAGGCTGCTCACATCTCTGCTCAGTTTAGCAAAGAGGGGTTCTCCGTGGGCCTAGAAATGGGCTCCCCTGGCCTCTAGGTCTCTCCTCCATGGCTGACTGGGGCCAGATAAGGGCCGTTTTGTGTATTCCTAGGGCCACTCCAGTGCCTACCCAGGGCCCTTTTGGGAATGTGTAGGCTGCAGTGTTAGCACAATGAGCCAGAGGCTTGGTGGTGGGGTTTCAGGCTCTGTCCCCCAAGGTGGAACTGTTGGAGCTGGCAGAGGCTTCCTCCACCCGCTGGCCCTTCCAGGGCCTTGCTTGTGTTGCCTTTCTTTTCAGTGGGAAGTGTCGATGTGAGTAATTACATATATTTCCACAAACTCGAACTATGCTTTATTTAAACTTTTATAAACATGTGTGTGTAATTCTAATTAACTACTCACATAAAGCCATCAGAAGGTTAGGTGGGGAAATGCTCATTTGCCAGACTGGTGCCTAAAAAAAAGCCAAGGAAAATATTATGTTCTTGCAACAAATGGTCTATTCACGTAGGTGGTTACCAAGATCAACAGTAGGTATTTGAGGACAAGTGAGATTCTGAGCGGCGATGGCTGAGCCTCTTGTGAGAGAGGGTCTGTAGGGGATGTGTTCTGCATTGCCTTGGAAAGAGTTGTCCACAAGGCTCGCACGTCTCTGTCCACGGATTTCTCTTAGCGGTTGAGACTTCTGGAGAACTGTGCAAAAGAGATTCTTGGAGCTGGACTGGTGAAGGGGGAGGAAGGATTTAAAGTTGACTTGTGTCTGTGTGTCCAGTACTGTGAGAACCAGGCTTAGGTGCCTTGGGGAAAGATGTCTCAGGTTCCTGGGGCCACAGTTGTTGTTAGGGGTGGAGCACAAGGAGCAAGGTAAGGGATGCTAAGCACAGGGTGTTGTGATAGCAGAAAACTGATAAGCTGAGGAGGACAAGTGTTGGAGGCTGGGTGACAGGTGGCCACACTGTAAGGAGTTGATAAGAGAAGTGATTGATCAGGTCACACAGCCGCTGGGAAGCAGGACATGTTGCTCACGCCCACCCCCTGAATGAAAAAGACTTAGAAATGTTGGTGTGAATCTGGGCACAGTGGCAATGCTTATAGTTCCAGCTTCTTGGAGAACCGAGGCAGGAGGATAGTTTGAGTTTAGGAGTACAAGGCTAGCCTGGGCCATATAGTGAGAGCCTGTTTCTTTAAGAAAAAGAAAGTTTCTATATTTGCTCAGTTGCAGATGGGAACAAACAACACACCAATATAAACAAAAATAAAAACACCTCTCTCCCTCGGGAAGGAAACTGTCATCTTATCCTTGGGGCCTTCCTATTGGGCATCTTCATTTCTCATTATCCTCATTTTTTTTCTGTGCTGTTTTCTCAAAGATCTTAGAAGAGTGGAGCGTGTGGCACAGGCCAGTAGTCCTAGCCCTGGAAGGACCAAGGCTGAAGGATGAGAGTTTAAGATCAGCCTGAGCTATATAGTGAGACTCTGTCTGTCTGAATAAAACAAGCAAGCAAATAAACAAACTAAACAAAGTCAACTCCAAAAAGCCAAAAGTTCCTAGAGACGTACAGCTAGCCTTCTACTTGAAAGCCCCAGATGTCTACTCTTGGGTGGAGACCGAGGAGGTTTTGTGATGTCCTGAAGATGCTTGAGGTTGGAGTCCAGGTACCTTTGGTACAGTGTTTCCAGCTAAGGCTGTGGAGAGACAAGTGCCCGTGGGCCGATGGCCATGTATAGACAGCATGGCCATCTTTGACATCCCTGACCCCATACTTAGACACCCCTGGTTCAAGTCTTTTGTCGCTGTCGCTGAAAGGCAATGTGGTTGCTACCATTAGTCTTAGGGACAAGAATCTGAGTGCTGGGAGGATAATGGCCTCCTCCAAATCAAACAGGTTACTAGGGACTCCCTGACATCGAGACCTCAGCACCTCAGTCCCAGTGCGTGGCAGGACGCATGTGGACCCTGGCCCTGTTTCTCCCGAGTAGTTCTTGTGTGGGCTCTGTTGCTCTATCTCCCTGGACCATTTTGGGAGTTTACCCTGTGATATGCTTTCAGCAAAGCTATCTCGAAAGGTCCCCGTGGGTCCTTCGGGCTGACCAAAGAGGGATGCTGTAACAGACAGGAGTGCAGCCCAGTCTGTGGCATGGGGCAGCCTTTTTTAATAAGGAGTAGGGTCCCCCTCCCCTTCAGTTAGCAAGTTCCTGTGAAACCCTGAGAGCCAATAGGAAAGGGCCATCCAGAACCACCTGTGTCTTCTTGGGGGGGGGGGAGCGGTCTGGTGAGATTGGGTCTGAGGTGAGGGTCTGTGGCAAGCTGCTTCATTCATTCCCTCCCTCACTCATTCATACCGAGGTGTGAGTTTCCAGCAAGGAGAGTCCCTCGGTCTCCAGTTTCCGGAGGCGCCCTGTACAGTCTAGATTCCAATTAGCTTAATTGCTTCATATTAGACTTCTTAGAAATGATTTTTTTTTCTGCTGATGGCTGAGGTTCCAGGAATACTTCCCTCTACTGTCTTCCTTCCTGACTCTCCCCATGCATGTCTCTTTCAACTCTGGTTCTTCAGTCCTAGCCTGCACCTCAGTCTCCCTGGTCCTAGTGCTGTTGAATCCGTTTACCTCTAAGTGACCAAAGTGGAGAAACAGTGGATGATTTATGTGCGTCTTACACAGTGTATGTATAAAAAGACACACATGTTTTGAGACACGGAATTCCTTTCGAGGGTGTGTTTCAGCAAAGGAACTGGATATAAAATCCACCCTGAGTTCTGACCCTGCTCCTTTTCCTTTCCCCATCAACACCAGGTTTTTAAAAAAGTACTTTTCGGCAACCCGAGGAAACGGGGACATCCTGACTGACTGACAGGATGTTGGAACAGCATTCTTGCTGTTAAGTGATCAGAATTTCAGCCAAGGGAGTATAATGAAATCCACATAAAAATTTATTTACCTAATGAAAATCCTAGAGTAATGCATAAGTGCTTCTCTGATAATAAAATGCAAATCTCAGACTATAACCAGGAGGACAATAATCTTCATTAAACGTATTGTCTAGAGGAAGCCCACGACATCCACTTAACAGTGATTTGATTTGTTTAGTAATTTCCAAGTAATATTTAAACTTTATTTCGAGCCTTAAGAACCGTCCAGGAGTTTCTCTCCTGTCACTGAGGAGGGTAGCTGTATTTGGGCTGGGGGTCTACCAACTGATCCCAGGGCCTCTGTTCTGGGGCACCCTGAACTACACCCTTGACCAGGCAGCTTGACATCTGGTGGGGAAATGGGGTCCCAGAAGAGAAAACAAAAGGGTCGGATTTCCTCTCTGGGGGAGGTCTAGGGAAGCTCTGTAGGGACCTAGGATGGGAGTCCTGGAATGGCTCCAGAAGGGAAGTGCCTTGCCCTGGTTTATGCCCTGGTCTGGGTGTAGCCCAAGCATCCAGCACTCAGTTTGTTGCCCCCGTTTTCCTGAACCGCTACATCCCTGGAGGGCTGTGTGGAATCTTTGTTATCCCCTTGGCCCCTGAGCATCCAGCTGCTGGTCGTCATCCTGAATGCAGTGCTTGGAAGTTAAGAAGCAGGTTGGGAGAACCGTGGCTCCCTGGGTTCCAAACTTGGTTCTTCCACTTGTTAGCGGAGGAGCAGTGAGATGTATCCACCAGCTCTGTGACCCTCACTCTAGCCTGGCATCCCTGCGACCCCTGTCGGCTGGAGGCCCAGGCAGCTTGTGGCCTCAGGGCTGGAGTCGTTTGTGGTCTCTAGGTTTCTGACCTTGGCAGCAGAGTGGAGAAGAATCTGAACTTGGGATTAGTTTCTGCCCAAGTTTGAAACTGGTGAACCTCAGGCCTGGACAAGCAAATTCACCTTTTTAATTTTACTTTGTTTTTAGTACTAAGGATAGGGCTTCATATTTACCAGACATGTTCTATCATGTCTATCATGTTCTATCATGGAGATACATCTTCTGCTCCATAGTTTTTTTTTTGTTGTTGTTGTTGTTTTGTTTTGTTAAATTTTTGAGACAGAATCTTACTAATTTGTTAGGCTGGTCTTGAACTTGTGATCTTCTTGCCTCAACCTTCAGGCCTAGTGAACTTGTTGGATTTTTTTGTTTGTTTGTTTGTTTTGTTTTTTTGAGACAGGGTTTGTCAATATAACAGCTCTGGCTGTCCTGGAACTCGCTCTGTAGTTCAGACTGGCTCGAACTCAAAGACACCTTCCTGCCTCTGCCTCCCGAGTGCTGAGATTAGAAGTGTGCGCCACCACTGCCTGCCTTGAACCTTTGGACTTTTAATCTTTCAGCATTCATAAAGTCTCCAATAAATTAGTAGATAAAAACTGCTGTGTGTGCAGGAAGTGCGTTTGGGTGAATACACACATCCCATGTGTTTGCATATATGTGAAACATTTTTTTTTTCAAATGTGAGCAGCTTGCACATAACCCTCCTCTCTGTCTTCACCGTCCCCTCTTTCCCTTTTTAATCATAACAAGTCACAACCACAGAGTGTGTTGAGATGTTAGGTCTCCTGTACTCTGCCTTAGGAACCCCCTACTCTGATGGCCAAACAGAGCAGTGGTAAGACACAGGCCTTGTTCCAGAACTGGGATCAGAGACCTGTCATGAGTGCCACAGCTGCCTCAGTTTCCTTGCGTGGAATGCAGGATGAACCCCTATACTTTGTTCTCTCTGTGCCGGAGATTAAACTGGATACTGTGTGTAAAGGAGTTAGCACAGTGTCTGGCCCCGTCTCAGCCCTTGATGAGCAGGAGCGGCTTTGTTGCTGCAGAGAAAGGGCCTTGCAGAACAGAGGCCGCTGAAACGGAGAAGGGAGGCTTGTATCCGCTGGGGATGTCAGCGCCGGCCGGCCGGCCAGCCTCCTGTGCGTCCATAAAGATTGGCTCGGGTTACTCCTGGTTTGCTAGTAACCCTGCTCAGAGCTGGGAGCCTCTTAAGCTCACGGTCGATCCCAGGGTTCCTGTCCCCAACCTGGTCTTCCGTCTTGCCCAGAGTCATTAGTCACTAGAATGGCCTGACTGTGAGAGTAGAGATGACTCAGGCCCCCCTGGGCCACACCCAGAGCCAGGCCTGGCTGCTGGAGGGTCTGCAGAATCAGCCAGGCAAGCATGTACAGAAGCATTTCAGTCCTGGCTTCAGCTGACCCCTAGCCAGGCAAATCGTTTCACCACTGTGAGCCTTGGAGTTTTGATCTGTTCAGTGGGTGCTTCAGGGTCTCCCTGTGAGATGGAGTAGGTCACCAGCTTGCTGCATGCAGCCCTGTCACCTGTCACAATATTCTATCCAGTGAAGGTTTCTGGAGGAGGACAGCTTATCTTGAGAAAGAAAAGCCATGGGGTATGAGAAAGAGCAGGCCTGAGGGCTGGGCGAGGGAATCAGGGAGGAGTGAAGTGCTGGAAAGCCCAGTTCTTGCCAAGGACACCTGGGGCTGACCCCTGGGGGCCTTACAGTGGGCTGTGCCTTCTCAGGAAGAAGGATAAAGGAGCTTCATCCTTTCTGGCCTTGACTATTCTTCAGAATTTCCTGCAACTGGACGGGATGCGGCCCAGGGTTAGAGTGCTTGCCTAGCATTGAAAAGAGAGTTGGTCATCGGCACTAGGGGGAAAAAAAGATCCCAGTGGAACTGATGTAGGCAAGTGAGCCGCCCCTTAGGTTCGTCCTACCTGTAATCTCAGAGCAGCCTTAGGAGCTGGAAGCTGTCCTCAATCTGCAGCCCCTCCACCCCGGAGTTTCTGCCCATGCTCCTGTGAGGAGCCAACCAATCCCTGAGGATCCCTTCTTTCCACTTCCTGGTTTCTGCAACTCTGCCCTACAATAGGAGATAACCCAGGCATGGGGGGGTGGCAGTGGTGGTGATGGTGGTAGTGGTACGGACAAACCCAATGAGACCTGGACTGTATTCTCCCTGAGGCCCTTTGTGGGTGTGTGTTACAAAACCCTTGGTCTGAGTTCATCCTCCAATACTGCAGAGGGATGGGGCTGTTGGGGTTCGCAGTAAAAACCCCAAGACGTGTGGCATCGGTGTAGCTTCCTTCCCTGGACCCACGAAAGGCCTGAGTGACAGACAGCCCACCCAGGTCCTTCACACCCAGAACCTGGCTAGGGGGAGGAAGAGAGTGAGCTACCAGGCCAGAGTAGGGGGCTGCCAGCCAGGGACAAAGGCAGCGACAGAGAAACAAAGAGACAAGTCTCATATTCTAACCTGTGATTTAAAGAAGCGCAGCTGACTTCATGTGATTAAACAAACAAACAAGCAAACAACCAGGCCCCTTGGCCGCACAAAGCTCACCTCCGGCCCAGGTGTGGCCGCTGTCCTGAGCGACTCCTGGGCAGGAAGCCTCCTTACCCGGGCATGGAGGCAGTTGGAATCAGAGGCTGTCATTTGCTGCCAAATTTGGGAGCAAACATTTTTCTTTCTGGATTTAAATAATTGCATTGCATCCTCAGCTCTGGTTCTCTTCTGAAGCCAGCCCCAAATGACATTTGGCAGGCTAACCATGGTCTCCGCCCCGTGGGATTTTCTCAGGGTATTTTCCTCAAAGTCTGAGTAGCTGGCTTTTAAACCAGTTCATTTCTCTCTCTTTCTTTTCTTTTTCCTTTTTTTCTTTTTGGTTCAGGTCTCAAATTTTATTAAATTTAAATTTTATTCCATTTTAGGCTATAAAATCTCCTAAAGTGGCCTTGAAAATGAACAGGTTTTGGCATGCTGGAAATAGGTTACCTCCAATGCAAATAAAAGAGGCTAGCTTCCGAGAAGAACAAGGCTCCAAGGGTTGGGAAAATGTGTGGAGTGCTTAGAGACACATAGCAGAAAAATGGTCAGAGACCAATTTAAAAGCATATATACTTTAAATGAAGCATTCTGTGGACATATGGAACCCATAGCTGTGCCAGGAGCTCAGGTTTGGGGATCAAGTCTTGAGAGCTAAACTTCAATCTTACTACCCAAGGTGATTTTTAGCAGACAGATGAAAAACTCCTTTTTGCATGCTGGTCTAAGGGGAATCTTAATACATTTTTAAATTATTTGGCATTTTGAATTAATTTTCTTAGAATGAAACGAGATTCTTAAATTGGGATCTTGTAGGGAAAAGACAGCCAGGTAATTAGCAAGCTCATCTCCTTTCCTGACACATGGATGCAGAGGGGGATGAACTCCAACCAAGGTGCACGCAAATCTATTTTAGAGCAAACATTTCAAAGTAAGCAACACCATCTGCTCTTTAATTATTTCTCTTTATAAAAAACCCACTACATTTATTTGGGTTGCTTAGTTGGAAAGAAACGTCTTTAAGACTCGCAGAACTGAAGCTGTCAGAGGCAGAGTGTCAGCTATTGTTGGCTGGGCCCTAAGAACTCACGATAGTGAAGGCATTTTAGAATCAATACTTTCCCAACACGGACCCCTCTTAGTCCAGCGAGGCATAGTTGCAGGGCCCTGGGGGACAGTCCTCAGCTGCTCATGTCCAGGACAGGGTCAGTTGGATTGAACAGAGGGGCTGTGATAGGACAGTTAGGTAAGGTTTTGTATGTGTGGGTGTTTGACTCCTTAGTTAAGGACCTGCGGAGTCTGATCTAGACCTATCTGCATTTCTATCCATCCATCCATCCATCCATCCATCCATCCATCCATCATCCATCCATCCATCCATCATCCATCCACCCATCATCCATCCATCCACCTATCCATCCCTTGTCTATGAATGCATGCATCCACCTGTCCATGTATCCATCCATCTGCCTGTCCATTCATGCATCCATGCATCTGCCCATCCATCTATCCATCCATCCATCCATCCATCCATCCATCCATCCATCCATCCATCTGCCTGTCCGTACATACATAGATACATTTGTCTACCTGTTCATCATGATTTTTCCATCAGTCTGTCTGTTCATTTGTCATTCCATCTGTCTATCCTGTCTATCTCCATCTCTTTTTCTTTCTTCCTCTCTATCCTTTACTCACTTTCGTTTCTTGAGGACCCTCTGTGAACTCAGAACAGTATTGAGAGAACATGGGTGAGTTTGCAACTACCAACAAAGTCTGCTCTAAGTCTAGATGAGTGTTGTCCAGCAGAACTTCCACAGTGTGGGAATGTTTTCATGTGTGCTAGTCAGCATAGTAGACACCGGCCACATATGACTGTTGTGACGAGTGTCCAAGAACTGCTTGTTTATTCAAATTTTTGTTTATGTGCATGCAAATGTTTGTGTGAGGGCAGGCACCAAGGAGTCCAGAAGAGGGGTAAATCCCTTGGAGCTGGAGTTGTCGGTGCTTGTTAGCCACAGTGCAGGTGGAGTTTTCAGTAGCTCCTCAGGTGGCTTGTGTAGCCGTGCCCCTGAAAATTAGGCTGTGGGTGCGATATTACGTTCCAGTTCATTTAATCTGGAGCACACTGGAATACCAGATTGGATTTTACATGGTCTGAAGTTTTGAGAAAAGGTGTGGTGGACCTATGGCTAAGGTAGGAGTAAGGAGGAGATGGTAGTGACCTGGTGAGGGGTGGGACTGTGGTGGTGGCTCACAGCTCACCACACCCAGTGGTATTCTTGGCACATTTGATGAGCTCAAAGGGCCACTGTGTCGGAGTTTAAGAGTTTGTGAACTGTTGGGACAGATTGAGACAAGTGGGTGGAAGATCTGGTATTGCTGCCTGAGTGACTCTGGACTGGGCTTTCTCTCTCTTTCTTTCTTTCTTTCTTTCTTTCTTTCTTTCTTTCTTTCTTTCTTTCTTTCTTTCTTTCTTTCTTTCTTTCTCTCTTTCTTTTTCGAGACAGGGTTTCTCTGTGTCGCTTTATTGCCTGTCCTGAAACTAGCTCTTGTAGACCAGGCTGGCCTCAAACTCACAGAGATCCTCCTGCCTCTGCCTCCTGAGTGCTGGGATTAAAGGCGTGCGCCACCACCGCCACCGCCCGGCTCTGGACTGGTGTTTAATCTCTCTGGGCCTCATGCTCACCACTGATGAACAGTAGATAACTCCACCTGTCAGTACTTGATAGAATCAGATGTCAGGTGGATAGGCTGCCTGAAACCCCAAAGTAGAGCCTGCATGTTGGAGGAGGGATCTGATGGTCTCTTTTCTCACTGATATTTTCCTTTTTTTTTTTTTTAATTCTCCATTCTTCTCTTCTCCCCCATGGCCTTATCTCTCTGAGAACTGTTGAGAGCAGGCTCTATGTACCTCTTATTTGGGCTAATGTGCATGCTGGTCCTGTGACTCTCTGTACTGACCTCTTGACTCTGGCTTGGGGGAACCCTGTGGTATTCATCCTGCCTGTTTGCTTCCTTGGAAATCCTGTGTCTGGACTTGTGCCCATGTCTTGCAGGCTCCCTTTGGAGCCCTATGCTGGAAGCCAGGGGCCAGCAAGAACATGGACTACTACAAGCACTGGTCTAGAGTCAGGTGTAACCGGATACCTTTTGGGTAAGACTCAGTAATTTTAGCAACATCTTTTCTTTTGTCTAGACCTAAGATCAGCATTTTAGGGAAAAGAAACATCGAGGCAAACTTTCCCCTGCCTCCTTCCCCACCCCTCCCTAATTCTGGGACTCTGCCTCTCAACCCCCATGTCAGGTGCCCAGAGCAGAGGCTATGTCCCAGCCATTTGGCAGCAGAGAGTTTTGTCCCTGGAAGATGCAAGACTTACTCTGAGGTGGCGGATGTGGAGGACACTTCTCACTGGACAGACACCAAGAGTTTGACCCAGTCTGGGGCATGTCCTGGGGGACATCAGCAGCCTGTTACCTAAGCCATGTGCCTTCCTGCACTCCTGCAGAACCTTCGTGGTCCATTGGGTACTGGGGACTTGTGCGCTGGAATCGCTCAGTATAGTTGAGTTATTGCTATTATTATTATTATTTTGTCTCTCCTCCAGACAAAGACATTCATAACAAACTCTCGAAGTCTTTTTTTTTTTTTTCCAAAGAATGCCCAAGGAGAGCACGGTTTGTTGCAATGGAATGAATAGCTAATGGCTGAGTCTGAACCATCCGGCCAAGACACTGATTTATGGGGAAAGATACTTTCCAAGCACTGCTCATGCCATGTTGACTCGCTGCCAGGAACGCATCCTCCGGCCCTGCACTGAAATCCTGGACGGAGGTTGCATACTGGTAACTCGAGAAGGACACACAACTCTAGAGTTGTCTTTCTCTTTCTTTCTTTCTTCCTTCCTTCCTTCCTTCTTTCCTTCCTTCCTTCCTTCCTTCTTTCCTTCCTTCCTTCCTTCCTTCCTTCTTTCTTTTATGACTGTTCAGGATTAAAATTAGCTTGAAATTAAAGGGTAACACAAATTCAGTAAAGTCTGTACAAAAATCCAGGTTTTTGGCTGGAAAAATGGTTCAGCAGGTGAAACCCTTGCTGCACAGGCGTGACCACCACAGTCTGGCTCCCAGAGCTCATATACAAAGCTGTATGTGGTAGCGTGAGATGGGAGGTGGACAGGGAAGTGCACGGGAGCTCGGGGGCCAGTTAGCTCGGAGTATGAGGAGAAATAGCAGAGACAGAGAAACCCTGCCTCAAAACAAGATAGTGAGAGCTTACTCCCGAAAGCTGTCTTCTGACCTCGTATCTGCACTCCAGCTTTGACCGAGCCTGTGAATCTGCCTTTTACATACACGTCTCCACCCGCACACTTCTTCCCACTCTGTGCACCTGCTTTTACACACGCATCTCCACCCCCACACTCCCCGCCCCTCTGCCTGTTGAGGATCAGCTGTAGTGTGTTGTCCTCACTTCCTGTTCCACCCCTCTTCTCCCTATTCCACACCCATTTGCCCTGGAAGTTCTTGGTCCAGTCCCCACCCTACACCCATTTGCTGCGTTCTACACAGGTACCCCCTCTCTGTGCTTCTGCTTTCCCTACGGAGGGTGGAACACCAGGCTAGATAAGCACTTTCCCACTGTGCCTGGACGAGCCTGATGGGGGAGGTGGGGGGTACGTTAGGTTTCTTAAGGAAACATAAGCGCCCCTGCTTGACTGGGAATCTCCCAGACAACTTACCCATACTGACTCCCTGTCAAGAGTGGTGGAGTGGGGCCTTTTTATATCCAGTGATGGGCTGGTTTTGTCATCCCAAGGCCCTGAGCAGTGTGGGGCTGTCTGAAGTGGCTGTTATAATGAGTGGGTTTAGGAAAGCGGCTCAGGAAGGAGTCACTGCCAAGGTGAGGCCAGTGCACAGCAACTGTTTCCTAAGAGGCTTGGGTTCCCTGCTCCAGCCTGTCCCCTCCATCTCATCTCATCCCAGCCTGTCCCCACCATCTCATCTCATCCCAGCCTGTCCCCACCATCTCATCTCATCCCAGCCTGTCCCCACCATCTCATCTCACTGCTAAGGAATCTGGCCTTCTTCTGCCACTCTGTTCTTGTCCCAAAGCCTCTCTGCCAGAACTGTCTGAGCCCCTGTTTCTGGTATCCCATGCGTTAAAAAACAAAAACAAAAACAAAAACAAAAAAAAACAGATAATGAAGTCAGGCTGGGTATAATCTTTTTGTGATGTTAGTTGAGGGGACATTAGTGGCTAGCCAAGGTCAATAGGTCAAGCTCATAGCCTTGTAAGTTACTTGGTCATTTAGTTGAAGCTGGGAAGGTTTGGGGGACCCCCCACCTCCCCCATCAGGCTCGTCCAGGCACAGTGGGAAAGTGCTTATCTAGCCTGGTGTTCCACCCTCCGTAGGGAAAGCAGAAGCACAGAGAGGGGGTACCTGTGTCCAGCCTGTGTCTGGTTTGAGCCTCAGTTGCTCCTATGAGAAGAGACTTAGCTGGAAAGGTCCCCAGCTACCATTCTGGACTGCCAGGGTGCTCAACTCACCCCATTTCACAGGAGGCTGACACAGTGCCTAGAAAAGCTAATGTCACAGTTCTGTTTGAGGACCCCAGCTTTTGCACGGAGGGGTGGGGTAGAATCTCTGATCCTCTTCTTGGCTCCTGGAAGCCTTTAGCTAGACCCTGCTGTAGCAATGCTTCTACTCCTCTGGGGTATTGACAAGTGCAGCCTCTCACAAGTCCCTATCATGGCCTTCAGAAAGGAGCTACTGTTTGCTCCTCCAGCTTCCTCTGGGCAATCCAAGTGGGTGCCTCTTGACTCACTAGGCTGGTGCGTGTGCGTATGTGCGTATGTGTGTGTATGTGTTTGTATGCCTCTGTGTCTGAGTATGCGTGTGTGTGCTTGTGTGTCTCCCACCTTGTCTGGGCCTTTCTCGGATAAGGGGATGAGGGCGGGACCATCTGATGGGCACAGCTACTGTCCTGGCTATTGCATAGCTTTTCTGTCACTCCAGATGTAGTGGCTGCCCGCAACACCGGTAAACACTGGACAGCAAAGCCAAAGGGAAACTTCGTGGAAGGATAAGAGAATGAACAAGAAGCCGAGGGAAGCTAGTGGAGTGAGGAGGATTGGCCATTACACTGGGAGTGGGGGTACACACATGTCCTTACACTGAGGCTCTACTGGAGAGGGGATATTTGCAAAGATAGATGCTTTTAGCTGTCTTGGGAAGTCTGTGTCCCTGAGTACTGCATGGAAAAGAGATGAGGTGCTGTCCCGGGGAGGTCAGTGTGCCTAATAATAGAGCAAAGCCAGGAGCCCAACTGCTTCCTAGGGCAGACCTACTTGTCCTTGTATTCAAGAACGGTAGTCAGTGCCATGGCCCCCTTGGATTTAAATTGCTATGCCTTTGTTTTTTAAAAGAATTTAATTATTTTATGCGTGTACGGTGTGTGTGTGTGTGTGTGCGTGCACACACATGAACGCATGAACATACCACTGGATACATACGGAGGTCAAAGAACAACTGTGAGGAGTCATTTTTCTCCTTCCCTTTGATGTGGGTTCTGGGGATTGAACTGAGTGTCAGTTTGCACGAGTGTCCTTACCCGCTCAGCCATATCGCCAGCCCTGGGTGCTTGTTTCAATTGTGTTTTCTGGAAGATGCCCAGGCAGCACTTTCCCCTGGAGCCTATCCCAGGGCTGTTGCCCTTGTGGCACACCAGGAATGATGGTGGGACAAGCCTGGGGTTACCGCTGGAGCCTTGGAGACCCAAGTTTCTCCTGCTTCCTTTCCCGATCCCCAGACCCCAATTTGCTGCATGCACAATTCTCCATGATTGTATGGCGTCCTCTCGAACAGGGCGGACATGGAGGAAAACTGTTCAGTGTCTGTCAGTTTGGTTTATCTCAGTCCATTTCTGTGACGTTGGATTTGCCCCTTTTGCTCTGCCGTAGACAGTCATCTGCCAGTCTTGAGCGACCGAGTTCTGTGAAGTTAAACTGTAAAGCCC
Organism: Alexandromys fortis; assembly: GCF_014885135.2. Lineage (NCBI taxonomy): Eukaryota > Metazoa > Chordata > Mammalia > Rodentia > Cricetidae > Alexandromys > Alexandromys fortis. Next base: position 1,020,837 of record NW_026068054.1, on the reverse strand, counting down.
ACGTGATTGTGCCACTGAAGGTCTGCTCCAGCCATAGGCCCTCTAGGTATGGGGGGGGGGAGGGCGAGAGGAGCACAGGACCCGAATTCTGCTATGCCTCCTATGGCAGTGCACCCCATATGAGCGAGTGTCTCTCCGTGTGACATGTGGAACAGGCTCTTCTCCACAGGCTGTGACCTTCCCCCAGCCTCTGGACAGCTGCCCTGTTCCTTAGAACTGAGGTTTCAGGCTGGGTGGCTGAGGCAGGCCAGTTGGGGGGCCCAGGCAGCTGACGAGGTCTCCCAGAGGGCTGGGAAGCCAGCTGCAGCCCCAGATTGGGGCAGAGCTCCAAGTCCAGCTTTAACCCACTCTGTTCCCATATGTACGGTGGCTCCTCTTTTCTCCAGTGCTCTCTCTTTGTTTGAGGCGGGGACTTTATTTACCCTGTGAGGTTGTTGTTGTTTTGTTATTTTGTTTTGAGTCAGCATTTCTTTGTACACAGCTCTGGCTGTCTTAGAACTTGTTCTGTAGACCAGGTTGGCCTTGAACTCACAGAGATCTATCTGCTTCCTAAGTGCTGGGATCAAAGGTCTGTGCCACCATGCCTGGTGACCCTGTGAGTTTTTGTTAGATCACAGTGGTCCAGGTGTGCCCTGTAGGGGCATTCATGGAGGCATTTGGATTCTGAATCCCTGTGAGAGCCTATCCAGCCCAGACTGCACAGACTCAAGGGGAAGGGTGCTGAAGCAGGCTGGGGTGAGTCTTTCAAAGTCCATTTGTTCCTCTCTGTTTCCTCTGGAGTCACTGGAAGTTCCAGGGGTGCTTTGCTTGGCTCCCTCCTGTACCAGGAGCCTTGCCACTGCCCACTTGTGTCTTCCTTCAAGTAGCTTTTGCTGATTGAATCCTCCGTTCTCTTTTGAATCTCTCCTGTTCGGAATTCCACTGCTTGGTCCTGGCAATTGACCCCTTGGGGCCACCCAGCAATCTCCTTCCCTCTTCCCAGTGACAGCCCTTCAGATGCCTGCAGACAGCTCCGGGCCCAGTGGGCTAACACTGTCTGTAACTCAGCTTTGTTTTTGAGACATGGTTCCAGGATCTCATCTACCCGGGCGGCATCCCTCTTTGGCCACATCCCTGTCGGCCTGTGGACTTCTTACAGCTGCTCTTTACAGCCAAAGACCACTCAGGGCCTGGGGCCCACTTGTGTCGAAAAGGGGGGTGTAAACTCACAGGAGGGTTCTTATTCACCAGCCCACAGGGCTTCTGGCAGGCCCTTCTGTGTGTCAGCTGTCTTTCTCTATGTGTGCACCTGTATTTAAATGCTTCCCCTGCAATCTTGGGATTTAAAAAGGTGAAGAAACAAAGGGCCTTGGATGAATTCTAGACAGTGGGAGATGGGTCTGGGCTTGGAAGTAAGAAGAGAGAAGAGGCTGGTGTTTGACCCTCATAAACCTGATGCTTGGTGTTTTGGTCACAGGGTGCTGAGAAAGGTTTAAGGTTTGGAACCAGAGGAGAGTGAGATTCTGTTGGTTCAGGGGTCTGGGGAAGTGTCTTGGGTAATGAGGTCAGCTGGGGCCTTCATCACTGAGGGGGTCAGCTGAGATGGTAAGAGAAGGGGCTTCTGTGGTTAAAGTCTCTGGGAAGGCACTAGTGGTAGAGGGACAGGGCTGTGTGGGCAGCAGCCTCGGGCAGAGGAGTCTTGGAGGGTGCGGTGAGATGTTACAGCAGGCATGGCTGCAGCTGCGGGAGAGTCTGGTTTCTGCAGCCAGGGTTGGTCTGCTCTGCCTGCTGGGAAACCTCTGACCTGCTCTCTGATGTCCTGTGACATGGGCTTTGCTGGCTGGCTGGAATGCTGAGGGTGAGAGTTCCCCCATCACCCATGACTGTTTTGTGACCCTTGAGTGCTTCCTTGCACCAAGCTTGTCTGACCAGCACAACTACCAGGTGACGGGACAGTGAGTGCTTCTCCATTTTAAATATTTGTGCCAAGTTTGTGGTTGAGGACCAAAACCCCGGCTTGGGTTTCCGTCAGACTGGTCCTGCCTTTCAAGTCCGGGGAGAGAGATCTGCCTGGAGTACCTCATCTGCCACAGACAACTGCCCAGGTAGCCTCTGGCTTATGGAAGGTGTGTTTTTAGGACTTCCTTCTAGGCAGGGGAACTGTGACTGCAGGGCTAGGGGAGTGTGTGCCAAGCCTGGTGGATTCTGCCCTCCTGGCAGGCTCTAGATGGAGCACCTGGCACAGTAGGTCACTTGGAGTCCATCCTTAGGCACAGTGAGTTGGTCCCCAGACTGTAGCCCCTGGGAGAGGAGCTCTGAGATCTTCTTGCCTTGTGGCTGTGGCATGCTCTCCACAGGGCAAGGATGAGGCCAGGATAGCTTCTCCATCCCAGAGGGCCTTGGGACCCTAGGGAGATGGCCTTTCCATTATCTGAGGAAGTGACCGTATTAGACTCTCGGCATCCTGCTTGTTCTCCTAACCTCCAGACCAGAACCTTTGATCAGCAATGACCAGTACAGCTGGTGCATGACAAGGAGTTTCCCGAAGAGCTTGGTCCTGACCTTGGAGCCAAGGCTTGACTGGACTTAGGTGTGGCCCTGGAAGTACAGCAGTCTTTGGGTTTAGTGTCCATTGTCACATGTAACATATAACATATGATGTGATCCAGGGTACTGCCCATCCTGGCTCAACGCTCTGAAGCATCAAGTGTAGTTCTTCCTGGATGAGAGAACAGGTGATCATAGGAATGCGGTAGCTGCGTGTGCTTGCTTGGTGTCATTAGACTAGCTGCCCCACCTGTCCTGTTGTCCTTCATTAGGCCCTCTCACTGTGCCCCAGGTGCTAAACCCTGACCCCCATCTCACAACCCATTTAGCTCCTCGTAAGCCCTCTTAGGGGCAATGCTAGTATGGCCCCTGTCTGACCTTGTCTAGAAAATGGAGGCACAGAGAGGTGGGTAGCAAGCTGAGTTTCCATAGTTGTTAGTGCCAGGTGACAGGCTCGTCTGACTTTCACTTGTGGACTCTTGGATGTTCAAGTTCTTACCATGAATCCTGAATGGGCCAAACATACCCAGCGTGCTTCCCTCCTGGGTATGTGAGCAAGAATCAGAGACTGGGGCATTCCAGGCCAGGGAGCAGGATATGTTGGGAGCAGGGTCAGAGTCACCAGGACTTAAATTCTGATGTAAGGACCCTCTGTACTTCTCGGGATGAGGGGTCTTCAAGCCCTAGCATGAGCATAAACTTTTTTCTTTGCCTCAGCCTCTGTGGATAATGAGCCTCTTTCTGTATTTGCTTACCAAGGTAGCTGAGCCTGGGTATTGAGGAGCTGGGAGTTGTGTGTGTGTGGGGTCACTGCAGGGGTCACAGGTGTTGGGGTATTGCCACTTGCAGGGAGTGGCTCCCAGGTGGAATTTTGGCATGGGGATGATCCTGTCATGAGAGAAGGGTTTGGAGTGGAGGAGTAGGGCATGGGCCCTGTGACTGTCACGTCTGGATGAAGGGCTGAACCCTGTCCTTCTGGGAGAGCTTACATGGCTGTGGCAGTGCAGAAACATTCCCTGCCCCCAGGTCCTGCTGGGTGGTCTTGGGTAGACAATCCAGTTCCCACCGCCAGTTTCTTTCTCCTGAGCCCGGAGAGCATGCTTTAGATGCCTCAGGGATAGAATACCAAACCCACTACAGAAGAACAAGGAAGAAGGGCTTTTTCAGGCTGGACGATTTGTCCAGAGGGTCCCCTCTGCTGAGGGGGGGGGAACAGCCCTGTCATGTGACTCTCCATTCTTCCTGTAGCCCACTCTTCTTCGAACTCTGTCATCACGGGAACTTGGGCATGTCTTGTTTCTCTATAGCTGTTCACTTAAAGCTCCAAGGCCAGGGCTCATGGGGAGGAGTGCCTGAGACTCTGGCAAGAGGGAGCCAGGCATTGTGTGGGGCACATGGAACTAGTGGATGAGCTACAGCCTTCCCCCAGCCCCAAGGGTCCTCCCTGCCAGCAGTGGGCCAGATGTGTCTTCTTGGAGGGTGGAGGGGAGTGCCTGTGTGGGTGTCTTCTCGTGATGTGTGGGCTGCAGTGTTTTGAAGGGAGCCAAGCTGATTTCCCTGTTCCATCTCTCTGCTGTCCAAAGCCGAAAGTTAAATAAACACAGCCAAGTATTATCATAGGACACAAGAAAAATGAACTTGGTCTCTCTCATCTGGCAAGTTTGGGTCTTTCAGGCCCGTGGGATGAGACAGACATGTTTGGAGTGTAGGATGCTGCGTGCCCCTTACCAGTGACAGGCTCTCTTGGAACTCTGTGACCTTAAGGCTGCAGGTGTCTTTCCTTCAGTCTCATTCTTGTCCACCCACAGGCTCTTCAGGGGCCTTGCTGGGATTGAACCTTCTATGTGCTTTTCTGCGGCCCAGACTCCCTGGTCCAGCCCAGATGACGTCGTCTGTGAAATGGGCCTGTGCTCCTGAGCCAGCCCTGGTGCAGAGAGAGGACCAAATGTATCTCTCTTCTTCTGTCCCTCAAGGGCTGTGGTAGGGGGGTGAGCTGTGTGCCCATCTCCCTGCCCAGCACTGGTTTGCAGCATTCTGCCGCCACTGTGTGTAGATGGGATGCTGGGTTCCTGCGCTCCCCACGGCACCACTGGCTGTCACGCTGCTCTCCACAGCTGTGACATGCCCAGCTCACCTGGGTCTTTATTCACATTTACATTTATATCCATTAGTTTGAGTCACATTCATTCTAGTATTGTTTAGGGACCTTGCACTTGACTATGTAGCCAAGGCTACCCTTGAATTCTTAGCCGTCCTACTCTAGTCTCCAGAGTCCTCGAGTTTCCGCATGGGCTCAGGAAAATATTGCTTTCTCTGTCCGTTCTAAGGTGTAGTACAAAGGTGGTTACTGGTGCAGCCAGTGTGTGAGAAGGAAGCTAAGGAATGTGTGAAGGGAATTTGGGCACATAATTCCACTATAACGTAATGTTTGTGTGTGTGTAACATATGCATACGTGTACACCTGTGCTTGGTGGAAGTGTGGAGAATGCCCATCACCTAGGAGTTTCCCGCTCTAAGGCTGTCCTTGCTAGGGAGTGTGTGCCCACCCCCCTCCCCGGCGTGGGTGCTGGGTGTGATGAGTCTTGGAGATCCTGTGCATATTTGAGTGGGGGAATCCTTGCCTATGTGTGAACAGCGGCTGGTGGGAAAGCTTGAAATCCTGAAGGTCTTTTCACTGGCACGATATTTATTGGAGGTGGGCAAGCGGGCAGAGTAGGGGGACACACAACACACTTGTGCCCATGAAATGTCCCCCTCCCAAAGCAGACTTATTAAAAATACTAACTCCTTAGGTGTGAAGCATTCTGATTACTCCTACCCTGGGGACCTGGAAATGGCTTTTCTTGGGGTGGGAGTGTGGGAGTGTGGGCCGCCTGTTTGCAGGAAGGATGGAAGACCAGTCTGCATGTGGTCACCACTAGCATCCTGCACTTTCCAAAGTGGTCAGACTATGACTGTTTTTATTATGTTCTTTTCACCACTCAATTGGAGAAAGGGGCAATAAGGGGAAAAACGGAGAGATGGTAGTTAGGTCTGCATTCCCCAACCGGCGAAAATCTGCCTCCCACCCCGTCCCTGTGCATGGGTGAGCATGTACCATGAGTTTCCAATCAGACTCAGTTTCCTGTTTGTGGTGTTTAAACCACATGCATAACAAGGCCTCAACATTCATGCATGATATGTTAATACAGAGTCCAAGTTGTTGAGGGCTCATAAAAATGTACTAGCTTCTACTTTATGATGCCCTTCAAACAAAAGTAGAAAAAAATAAGAGCTGGACTCTCCCCTTCTTCCTTTTTGCCCCAAATAGCGGTAGTTCTGAGTGAGTGCAGGTTGCCTCCACTGGGTGTGAGATACTGGGTTCCTCTGTTGTGCTTGGATGTATAGTCCTAGTACTTGCCTTTCCCAGGCCACAGCTCCTGCCTCCATGCAGCCCTGCTTGTGGATGACCTCTGAATACTGCTCTGATGCCTTCCACGTTGTCATCATCCTTCTAAGTTGGGCTGCTCCGGAGTAGGAGATAGCCCCATGCTACCATCAAAACAACGCTGAGACATGTCATGTCATGAATGCATGTTTCTGTGTGCGCATTGTGTGTCACTAAGAATACATAAGGATGACTGCATGACAGGAAATACATTCAGAAGACAACTAACTGCAAGGAGGGACCTGAGCAGGCTGCAGGCAGCAGGCAGCAGGAGGGCCGTGATGGCAGTGGGCTCCCCAGAGAGGGGGAACAAAGGGTAATTCTGCTTAGTGTCACCCACTCTCTGGAGACTCCAAGCCTAACTCCTGGCCTAGGTTATTTATCTTTGTCTTCCAAATGCACGGGAGTTTTATTGGCCTCACTTTACAGTGTGGAAATGAAGACTGAAAGGGGTAGAGTCATTGCTTGGAGTCACACTGTAAGCAAGAAGGAAAGCTTGTAATTGCCTTAGGCTGGCAAGTTCAAGGCTTGTCTCTTGTCTACAATCTCTTCAAGGCTTGGGACAGAGGGCTCTCAGCTTCACCTTCTCCATCAGCTTCTGCCTTTCTGGGAAGGTGCAGACATTCTTAGAAGCTCAGGTAGTCACTGCCCCACACTTGAGAGGGGCAGAGTGTGGAGCGGAGAGGTAAGCTGTATGCTATGGATTCAGACCCTGATTCATACAGACTCCACTGCTTGTATGAGGTATCTAGGTTCTGTTTCCCCTCGTTGGTTAATGGGGGACCCACATCTTAAGGCCATTGGGAAGATAAAGTCTGAGACAGTGTTCATAGTGTAGTGGACAAAAGTCAAAGTTCAGTCCTTTTTTCTGGTACCTTGCTTCAAGGTGAGAGAAAGTCAGCCACATTGACAGTGTGTCCTAATAGCCTCAACAGGGCTGAATACTAATCTCAAGAAAATTCATTGTAAAGTCTCATGGCCAGGTGGGACGTTTGTCAGTGTGTGATGCTGCGTCGACACTGGCTGGCGGCAGGGAACAGCCGGAAGCAGCCTAGGCATCTAGCAACAGGAGCTGGGTAAATTAGTCCTCATGCCTCCTGGGCTTGGACTCAGAGGGTCATCAGTAGCGATGTCTCTATGATTTGATGGGAATAGATGGTGGCTGTGTTCACTCACGCTGTGGAAGGAATCCTGCAGAAGCGCTGCCTTCTTCAGTTCCTCGTCTGCTCCAGCCTTCTGCAAAGTTGTAACAATGTGATTATACCGGAGAAGTTGCTCTTCTAGTTCCTTGATTTTGGACTGTTTGGTTTTCTGGTTTTATACATTGTATACATGTATACTTCCGCCTGCAATTTATGTAAGAAGAAAGCAGGTGCTCTTCTGCAAAGCAGTAAGAAAAAGGTGGCGGCTCTTAAATTCTTTGGCTAAACGCTGCATAGTTGTTCTCAAGCAAGTCCAGGAAGGGGAGGTAGGGTGAGCTGAGAGAGTGGACAGGCAGGGTGCCCCCTCAGTAGCCTGCTGCTTCTTTTCTGCCCCTCAGAGGTATCCCCTGAAGCAGTGAGCCTTTCCCTTTCCTTCCCCAGCCCAGTGCTCAGTGGTGGGGGGTGGGTAGGTGGATACTGGCCATGTCTGGAGAATTTATATCACAGGCAGTGATGGGTGCTGCAGATAGAGGAGTCTTTCCCTCCTTAAAAGCCACCCCCTTCCCAGCAAGCCATGGTCTCACCTGGCTTCCCATGTTGCCTTAAGGGGCTTGTGCCCTTGGGGATACCCAACAGATAACTCTTTTCTTGGGATGTTCTGGAGCTGAGAGTGTGGGGAGGGAGATAAAGGAGACTCTGTGGACGGTGGGGTCATGGACCAGGACTCGGAGAGTGTGAGCTGGATTCCGAGAGTCTGGTGAACTGCCCTCTTCTACTGGACCCAGAGCTTCTGCTTTCTAGAAAGCAGAAGGAAAACAAAGGGTTAAGAACCCAAGTCCCAACTCCTTGCTCTTAGCAATAGCTTAGCCTTACTTTTTCCTTACCTGTAGAATGGTATTTAAAGATGCCCCCTCCCCCTTTGGTTTTTTTCGAGACAGGTTTATTTTATTTTATTTTGGTGTAGCCTTGGCTACCCTGGAACTTATTCTGAGGATCAGGCTGGCCTCGAACTCGGAGGTCTGTATGCCTCTGCCTTCCGAGTGCTGGCATTAAAGGCGTGTACCACTACCACCCAGCTTAGATACCCTGTTTTTATTGAACTGTTAGGCCAGTGGTTTGTTTCCTCTAGCACGTGTCAGATTCGCCTAGAGAAGTACAGGATACCAAGGCTACCTCAGGGACGCCCAGGATGAAGCGCTACACTTGTGACATGCTACAGATATGGCTTTTCGTGCTGGCATTACTGCTCTGGCAGTCACGAACACTGTCCCCTCCTTGCCCCCAGCAGCTGGTTCATCCAGGACTTAGTCACCGGGCAGCTTGTTTTGAGGTGGGGGAGTCTGGAGCTAGAGTACCTGGGTTCTAGATCTGTTTGACTTGGCTGCGGTGAGTGATGTTGCTTTTGTGGGGCTGTTTCACTGTCTGTGGGATGGTTCAGTAAAGCCTGGGTTTTCAGGCAGCTGCTGAGGTGGCATCTATGAAAGGCCCGGTGCCATAGTTCTGGCATAGGTGTTGGGGAAGGGTGTGAGCATTTGACATGTGCTATCATGTGCTATGCTTCTTATGTCACCAGCTCGGGACTCGTGGGGTGTGTGTGTGTGTGTGTGTGTGTGTGTGTGTCTGTCTGTCTGTCTGTCTGTCTGTCTGCACCACCCCAGGGTCCTCTACTTCTCTGTGTCTGGTTCTTCTGCTTGAGATACGAAAGAGTCTCAGTAAAGGAAGAAGAAAGATGTTTTGGTTTGTTCAGGCTCCTGGCCTCTGCCCTATTCTCTCTGCTTTTTCCCAGCTCTGGGTTCTGTTTCTCACCCATGTTGACATGGTACTTGTCCATGACAGTTTGTTTCCTTTCTGTTCTTGCCTGAGGCTGGACCGGACCAGGATGGCAGCCAAGGGAAGGCCCGTACTTCTTCCCCCCTTTCATGCTCTCTTCTTTCTTTCTTTGCCTGTGAGCTGAAGTCCCGCTTGTGCTGTTCCTGGGAGATGTGTTGGCTTCCTGGGGCTCCCTTCCTTGCCAGAAATGGGGTGGGTAAGGGACCCCTGTGTGGAGGACTGGAGGATGAAGGGGAGCAGGTGTTGGGTGATGAGAATGATGCCCGTACTGCTGTGGGTCTGGCTTTCTGTGCTACTGCGGCCGCTCCCACCCCTGGTGTGTGTGTGTGTGTGTGTGTGTGTGTGTGTTCTCCCAGGTGCTTTATGAGGAGGGAAAGGAAGTTCTCAACAACAAACCTTATCCACTCTATGGACTTTCTGAAGCTGCATCTCCATTCAGCAGTAGAGATGTAGACTTGATGAAAGCTGTTCTCTTTGGCTGAGGTCCTTTGAGCCACACCCGCATCTTCTAGTGCTTAAAGAGTTCATACCTAAGTTCCTCCTCCGCTGCCACCACTTTCACCATCACCCCCCCCCACCACCTCCACCACCACTACCCCCCCATCACCACCACCACCACCACCACATTTGCTGGTCCTGTAGCTGCCATCCTCTTCAGGCCTCTCCCATTCCTTTTATCCTGGAGCTTGAGAGGGTGCAGATGGCAGGTGTGTACTGCTGTGTCTGTCTAGTTGTCCTCATCTTAGCAAGTGACCAGAGCGGGTCCAAGGTTGGGGGTGACACTCATGCTGTTTCTAGGCTCCTGTGAAGGTCTAGCTGGTGCGGGGGGAGGGGTGTTTCGGGGAAGGGCAATGGATGGGGTCTGAAGGAAGCTTCTCTGCCTGGTGCTTGGTTTACTTTTGAACATGGTCATCTTCCCTGGATGCTTGATTTCAGAGATGCTCACAGGCTGGACTCTGCATTCCAGTACTTGTGTGCTGTTTGGACAAGGAGTCTATCAAGTCTTTGTGTAGAGGAATACACAGTCTTTTCCCTGGGCACCCACAGCCCCGCACCAGGCTGCACCCTTGGTGAACACAGCAGTTTATATCTCACCTCCCTTTCCTACCTTTGCCTGGTCTTTTGTCCAGAGCACAGGCTGTGCATCTGCACATGGTGGGCCAGTCTCTCTGCTGTCTCTGTGCTGATTTATTTATAAATAAATAAATGCTTTGCTGGGTCAGCCCCAGGCCTTCCCTATCCTTACCTAGCTCCCTGTTTCTGAGTTCCTCTCTCAGCCCTGTGTGTGTTCATTCCTCGAGCAGTGAGGTGGTCCTCTCTGTTTGATAGTGAGACTCTGGGCTTAGGGTCCCTTGACCTTCTTGGGGTTTAACCTGGTGGGGGTGACATGCTTCTCTAAAGATGAACTTGCCGGGGTTACCACTTCTCGTTGGGATAGAGGGACTCTCAGGAATCTCTTTGTGGCCAAGGTGAGCCTGTCTCCTCTGCAAGGGTACGATGGTCCCTGGGTCCAGGAAATTGAAGGGAATCTACTAAGACCCCAGAAGTGGAGCTGAAGAGACGATTCATCTGTTAAGAGCGCTGACTGCTCTTCCAGAGGACCTGGGTTTAATTTCCAACATCCACATGGCAGCCCACAACTGTCTATTACTCCAGTTCCAGGGGACCTGGCACACTCACACAGACACACATGCAGGCAAAACATCAATGACCATTAAATAAAAATAATCGTTAAAAAAAGATCCAGAAACATGATCCAGAGGGGGAAAATAACTCTCCAGAGAGTACAGGGGTTCTTGACCTTGTTGGCAGGTGTTGTGGCGAGAACATTTTCCTAGATAATTCTTGGTGAAAATGATCCTTTCCTAAGAAAAATGCCCATTGTGTGGGTATATAGAAGCTAGTCTTGGGGCCTGTCTTCTAGGGTCCTGGTGAACACTGACCTAGGGAGGGTTCTGGGGTCCAGGGTTCTGGTCTCAGCCAGCCTTTCTCTTTCCTCCTTCACTTCCTGACGCTGTCACCTTAGAACTTGTCTCCAGTGTGCCATCCCTCCAGCTCTCCTGCCTATGACAAAACAGGTCCTGCCTGACTTTGCCACAGCTCGAAGGACGGAGCGCCCTGTTGAGCTAGAGGGCTGCTGGATTAGAGGGTCCTTTTCCATTCTCTCTACCCGTCTCCCACTTTCCACATCTTTTTTCTGTTTCCAGTGACCCTTCTGCCTCTGTGAGGTGTTGGGGAGGCCTTGCCCTTCAGCGAGGACACTGCTCTCTAGCCAGGAGCTTACAGCAGTGCCCACCTACCTTAATACTCTGGTTTGTTGTTGATGTCTACAGCTCAGAGGCCGGCACACAAGGCCCTGGGTAGGTCTGGTACCTTTGGAACTGCAAATCCCATTGTGGTACACAGGCCAAGCTCTGTATATCCCAGAGAGGAATTACAGAGATGGGGTCTGGAGGGACTCACCCATTCCCATGGTTCATTAACCATTGATCCCACAGCTGAGAAAGAATGTGGCTTTCTCATGTTTGAAGCCCTTCCAGTGCCTTCAAACCCTCTGTGTGCTTGTTGTCCTCTGTAGGTCACTGGGCATCTGCGGCTTGAATCCTTTGTGGGATCAGAAGGGAAACCGGTTTGAGGTCCCTGTGAGACAAAACTACCCCAGTGCCCATTGCTGCCAGGGGTGACTGATGGGGTTGGAGGGAGACCTAAGAGACTTTGGAGTAGAGAAAGGCTGTGGTCTTCCAACAGGTGACAGATCTTACTTGAACCAATGTTACAGAAAATGCTGGGCTGTAGAGTCTCTGTGGCTCCTTACAGAGGGGCTTTCTGAAGATGGCCGATCTGGGGCTGCATCACGGGCCCTGCCGGTCGGTGAACTGAGCTTTTCCTAGGCCCTTCTGCCTTCTGTGAGCCTCATGCTTGCTCCTGTGCCTGGAGACTGTGTCCAGCACTGGTGTGGACATAGCCCCTCGGCACCAGCTTCTGCTCCTTCTTGGCCGAGGGCTGCTCTGTGCTCTCGTGCCATGCTCTGCACAGATGCCCACACACTGGAGGCTGGGCACGGTTAGAAAGGTGTGTCTTGGTTCTACTGATGCTTGATCTCAGAAACTTGTTACCTGTGGAGCCTGGGAGGTCTCCAGAAAGCACGACGACCCCTGATGGTGGGTAGTCTCTGTGGTCTGCTGCCATGCTGGCCTTGCACTGATTGATCATCTCCAACATGCTTAGCCCTCATGGGTTCTTGGTGCTTCTGCAGTCCAATTCCAGTTTAAGGATGTGGGGGCTCCCACCCCAGCCCTTGGGCCTCCAGAGAACCATCCCTTTATCCCCCCAGTCAGCACCTGGTATAGTTTTTTTCTGTGCCTGCTGTCCTTGTTGGTCCTGTTGGGAACTCAGACTAGGCTGCAGAGTTTGGCCGGGTAGGAAACCCTCCTCCTTCTCACAGCTTTTGACAGCGCAGAGAGCCTTAAGAAAAACGGGGCAGGTGGGGCATTTCTTTTTCTCATCAAGAATGTATAAAGGCCATATGCTCATACCTTCAAAAGGCGGAATGTGGGCCAGGGCTGGCATGGGGAGGTGTTGCGTGCCAGCAGCTGTGGGAAAAACACATTCATGTTCTAGGCACAAGGCCAGCTGGTGTATGGGCCCCTCAGTGAGAAGGCCGTGGTCAGGGTCACCGTCCATACTGCAGGAAGTCTGCGCCATGGCCTGCTAACTTCTGACCTTCCTCAACAGCTGCACCGGCCCATTCCTCCTTGCAGTCCCTTGTCCCCCAGGATCCAGCAGTCCTCAGCCTCTTGTCCCCACATGGTAGACGTGTGCACATTTGCTTTCTTTTGTGGCTGGTGTTAGCTCTTCTCGTGGGGCGGGACCGTCCTCAAGGTCAAGGCCTTTGGAAGTCAGACTTCCTAACTCAACAGCCTTGATGGGGTTTGAGTGTAGGGCATGAGATAACACAGCTCGTCAGGCCCAGAGCCAGGATTTGAACCCAGGTTCTGACTAGTCATCCCTCCCCTTCCCCTCACTGGGTGACTACTTAGTATGCTGTCTGGCTAGGACTCTAGACACGTCCTTTGTGTCCTGGTTTATAGCAGACTCCTTTCTGCGTGGACCGCCTGGAGTTGGAGCCCAACCTTGCCCTCATTAGCTGTGAGACTTTAGGTGCTCCTCAGCCGAGGACCCCTGGGTGCCCTGCTTGATCACAGTGGGCGCCTAGCTATTCCATCTCCAGCATCCTGGGCAGAGAGGTGGGTGGCTCAGGTCCCTTCAACTTGCACATGTGCAGAGTCGCAGAGCCTGTTAAATCTGAAAAACATGTGTGCACATTTTTGGCTTAAACAAAGTTCCATTTACAAAGTCCATAACCCAGCTTTAATATTATTATGTGCTCCAAACTGGGACTGATTCCAGGACGAGAGTGCTATTATGCTGGATAGTGTTTCTCCCCTGTTCCCACCAGCCTGGTCTCAAGTGCAGGGGTCCGGGTTAGGGGAGGTTCCATCCCTGTCAGGCATCATTCTGTGGGGTCCAGGCTGAAGTGGGAGGGGGGTGAGTTCCCTTGCCCTGTTACCAGCCAATGAGCTGAGGTCTGCCTGCAGGTCACATCTCCAAGTGCAGAGTAGTACGCTGAACTTTCCCCTATTCCGGGAGCCACTGTAGCCGCTCCTTGCTCTTATCAAGGCAGCCTTTGTAGCAGTGGTGGGCAGTGTGGCCTTTGGTAGGGGAAAATGCCTGCAAGATTATGGACTGTTCTGAGTTTTGCCTCATTTCTGTGGGCGGCAGATGTTTTGTTCATGAGCAGAAACTATGTACTAATGGTTGTAGCTCTGAGTGGAGAAAGATTCTGATATGTCTGGCTAGAGGCAGTGCTGTGATTGATTAGTGATGTCTGCCGGGATGCAGGGCTATGGAAACATAATGGAGACAGCACTTACTTTTCATTCATGTTTGATACTTTTTATTATTTATAATATTTGTGTGTGAATATATATGTGCATTTGGTGTGTGTGTGTGTGTGTGTGTGTGTGTGTGTGTAGATGTATGTACCCATGGAGGACAGAGGGTGACACCTTGGGTGCTGGTCCTTGTCTTTTACCTTGTTTGAGACAGGATCTCTTGTTTGTCGTTGTGTACACAAGGCTACCAGATGTATGCGCTTCTGGAGATTCCTAGCTTTGTCTCCAGCCTTACCATAAAAACACCTGGATTACAGATACAAATGGTATCCAGCTTTGTGTGGACTCTGGGGACCTGAACCCAGTTCCTCATGTTTGCATGGTCATACTTTACCCTTCAAACATGCCCTAGCGCCTTTGATCACGGTTTCATCTCTGCAGCACCCACAAAGGCCGCCTTGTCGTTGGCTTTGTGCTTTACCCCCTTGGTGGCAGACAGCATGTATATATTGCCACAGTGCTCTTTTCTTATGTCCTATCCCATGACCTTTGTGTGCAGCTTCCAAACTCAGAGCCCTTCTTTCTTCTCTTCCAGTTGAAGAGGGGGAGGCCTCGGACTTCTCGCTGGCCTGGGATTCCTCTGTGGCGGCAGCAGGTAAGAGCCGGGGGACTGGTCGAGCATTGCTGGGGGCTTGGGGGACTGGCCTGGAGATTCAGAAAGCCACCCAGCTGGTTATAGAAACGGTATTTTTCATGTCACATTCCTGTGTCTAGTCCAGACTTCCCCAAGCAACACGATTCTATATTTATTCCATATGGCCGATAAAATCGATTCCACATGGAGACAAGTACGTCCCTTTCCTCCCAAGGGCCATGGTCCCATCCTCTGGGCAAGTTAGATGGGTGGTGAGTCCCTTCACTGCCAGGCATGGCATCTTCATCTCTGAATGCCACTAACATTCTTGCCAAGTGCATCGATGTAAGCCACTTTAATGGATCGAAACTCCGATGAAAACAAGAATTCCTGCACTACTGCCCCTGGGATGGGCTGTCAGTCCCAAGACCATGCCTTCGGGGGAAGAAAATGGGGGAGCAAGCTCGGATTTTTGGGATGTGTGTCATTGTGGGGTGCCGGATGATGTGACCGTTGGAGACCATGATTTTCAACCTCAGGTTTTCTCTTCTTGCAGCTGTTCCCCAGCTGTCAGAAGCAGCTGATGGGTGGGTTTTTTTTCACACTGGTAACCCTCCGAGGCAGCCCACAAGGACTGGACCTGGCTTTGGCACCGTGGAGCTCTGGAGTGCCAGTTCTGCGTTCAGCCAGAGACTTCCTTTGCATTGGGCCCCAGTTCTCTGTCTGGCAGGTGACAGGCTTCCTTTCTTTGTCCCTCTCAGCCACCTCGTGCCAGGTTTAGCCCCGGGTTCTGAATAGTTACCTCCAGATCCACGCAGCGCCCAAGGCCCATTCAGTGTCGAGTGGCGAGACCTAGCAGATAATCCTTACATCCAGTCTTCTCTTTCAGTTGTGGAAGCTGAGGCCAGAGGGAGCAAAGATGGGTACGCGTTTCAGGTCTACACGTATTTAACATTGACAGTTGCACATGTGGTTTGTGACTTTGAATACATGTATGACTTCTAAGGCTAGCTCACTTAACTGAAGAAACTGAGTTGACAAACTGTAATACTTAGATTCAGCAGGTCTTTAAATTTATTGTTATTAGTGTGTGTTTTTTTGTGCAGGACACTTTTATGGAGTTGTTCTTCCCTTTATACCCATGGTTCTCAACCTCCTAATGCTGCAACCCTTTAACAGAGTTCCTCATGTTGTGACCACCCCACCCGTAAAATTATTTTGGTTGCTATGTCATGGCTGTAATTTTGCTCTTGTTGTGAATCGTAATGTTAAGACCTGTCTTTGGTGACTCCTGTGAAAGGGTTGTTCAACCTCCACATGGGTTGCAACCCACAGTTCGAGAACCATTGCTTTATACCTTTGTGTGGGTCCTGGATATTGAAGGCAGATCTCCAGGCTGTGTGGCAGGCACCTTTTTCTGTTGAACCATCTCGTCGGTGCCCCAGCAAAAAGTTGCTTCCAAACAACTGAGAACTGGCCCCTGATCTTCTGGCCCCCTGCTTCTGGCCTAGTGCCTTCCCAGAAGCTCAGAGTGCTGTTTGGAGCCCACGGAGTCTTAGATTACCTGGATGTGGGCTTTTTTTATGTCTATGAATGGTCTGTTACCCTTGTTATTTGTGATGGAGGCTCCCACCATGGGGGAAGACTTGTTGGAAGCATGAGCAATTGGGATGTTCTAGTTTGAGGGAAACAGAGATGTGATCATCGGTTAGTGATGTCCTTGTCTCATTTTGTGCTGGAGAGAGGCATCCGTTATGGTTGCTGAAATACAGTAAGACTGGGCTGGGCATGCCTTTAGTCCTATCACCCAGGAGATAGAGGCAAGTGGATCTCTGTGAGTTTGAGGCTAACCTGGATCTACTTTAGTGAGTTCCAAGACAGCTAGGGTTATGTAGAGGGACCCTGCCCTTAAATGTGTGTGTGTGTGAACTCAGGCTGTGCCAGGCTTTTGAGAGGAACCTGCCGTGCCCCACCCTCTACTGGAAGAAGGCTGCCGTCCTTGTCCATGTCTGCTGTCCTCACTCCCGTGGTGGGAACAGTCTGGGGTGTGAGGGAAGCAGTGTGTTAGTGGTTGTGATAGGAAGGGAGCATCAGGTTCGTAGACTGCAGCTCAGGTCAGTGAGGTATCTTCTGGCATGCAGGAGGGAGGGTGACATTCCCAGTGCTCAGTGCCACCTGCATTGTGACCCCTTCAGTCTCTGGGCTCCTTGGGCTCCCAGGAGTGGTGGGAGATGTGGATTTTCCAGTTTCCATTCAGGAGCCTAGCATGCACCATGCACCCCTGTGAATCCCCC
Organism: Alexandromys fortis; assembly: GCF_014885135.2. Lineage (NCBI taxonomy): Eukaryota > Metazoa > Chordata > Mammalia > Rodentia > Cricetidae > Alexandromys > Alexandromys fortis. The sequence continues at coordinate 1,004,089 of NW_026068054.1, read as the reverse complement.
CCGACCCTAGGGACTCCATGACCACCATGCTCTGTGGTTCCAGAGAACATAGGGCCACCTGCTAGTTGATGTGGACAAGCCAGAGCTGGCTGTGGACTGCTTTGCTGCCTTCTGGTGTGTTGGGATGATTTTTAATAGGACATGGGTTTCTCCTTCCCAGTTCTGTTGGACTTGGGCCATGAAGGAACTTGGGGGCCCTGAGTGCAAGCTTGTGAGCTGGCTCTAACCCTGGGACAGGATGAAGGCAGTGCAGCAAGCAGCCCTCTGTGTGTGTGATGACACATTTATTAGGCATGTAACTTAGTGTGTGCCAGTTACAGTGAATGTTTTACCCGTTGGTTCATTGTGATAGCTCTGTGATGGGACACTCTTTCCAGCCTATATACTGTCATTTTTCTGTGGGATGGTTCTCGGGTCACCTGAGAAGGACAGGGCCAATGACCCAGATGAAGCTTCTTTGTCTAGTAATCGTTATTAAACTGAGACATTGCCACTTGGCTATGCCAGCAAATGGAGACAGGTTTCACTGAGGAATATGGGGAGCAGACCCCACCCATGGTCCAGCAACTACCCTTGACAAGCTACTGAGACTCACTGTCCTTATTTTCCAGATGGGGTAGGGTGTTGGTGGTGTCATTAAGGCTGCTGAGCAGTGTAGTGGCCAGAGCGCTGTGCAGTGGGGACTTGAGCCTGATCTTTTGTACCCAGAGTAAGCAACCCAACCTTAGCCTACATTGCAGGGAGGTGAAGAACCAAGCACACTTGACGGTGGCACTGTGAGTACTCTGGTAGAGTATAGTCCCTGCCTATAGGACATGGCTTCATTCTGGTCCCTGGAACACATGGTGACCAGGAGGAGCAGAGCAGAAGGTATCCGGCTGCCCCTTGTGCCCTGGCTCTGGGTGTGTGGTGGAGGACTCAGATAGAGATCCAGGTTGAAATGTCCACTGTGGTCAACCCTGCCCTCCCCTGCCTCCCACTAGTTGGACCCTGTAGCCCTCCTAGGGACTGCTGGCCTGTTCCCTCTATGTCCTTGATTTGGGACCTGACAACGAAGGAGGACCTGGTCTTGCCTAGCGGGGACAGCATGGGAAGTTATGTAGTGTTCTCCAAGCACAGGCCTGCTGTTAGGCAGAGCCCTGGGAAGCCCTGTTCAGAAGATCAGCAGTGTGGGGTTTTAAATGAACAGTTTCTTACGTGATTGTGATCCTGGAGTGTGTGTGCGTGCGTGTATATGCGCATGCATGTGTGTGAGAGTGTGCATGTGTACGTGTGTGTGTGTGCACGTGTGCATGTGCATGCTCGTGAATGTGGTCTGCAGCTGATAGATGGTGTTTTTATCGACGCCTCTCCACCTTATATATTGAAGCAGAGTCTCTCCCTGGAGCGCAGTTTTGATTAGTTTGAGTCTGCAGCTTGCTTTGGAGATTTTGTCTCCCTCTTGTGAGTGCTGGGATTACAGGACTGCTGCCAAGCCCATCTGGCTCTACCTGGGTCGTGGAGATCCAAATTTGGGTCCTAATGCTTATGGGGGCTCTTTACTGGATCAGGCGTCTCCCCAGGCTGAGATCTTGGTTTTCACACCCACAAAACTCAGGAGGTGTTGGAAATGGTATGTGTGTGTGTGGTGTGTGTATGTGATGAGTGTGTGTGATCTGAGTGTGTAGGATACGGCATTTGTGTGTGTGTATGATGTGTTTATGATACATGTAGAATATGTGTGTACTTATGTGGGTTGTTGTGTGTGTGTGTAGTGTGTATGTACTGAGTATGGCATATAGTGTATGTGGGGGCTATGTATGAAATCTGTATGTAGTGTGTACGTGGGGTGTAGGCCTGTGCTTGAGGGTGTGTGTGGGCTGTTTGTAGTGTGTGTGGTTTCGTTAATGTGGAGGCTGTCTGTTTATGTAGGGGCTATTTATGTGTAGTGTATGTGGTGTGAGTGTGTGTGGTTGTGGCTGTTTGTGATGGCAGCTCTGTATGTATATGGTTGTGTGGGCTATGTGTATTGTGTGTGCATATGGTCTTTGTGGGTTATGTGTATATTGTGTTGGGGGCTCTATGTATCTGATATGTACGGATCAATGAATCGTGTGTAGTGTGTGTGTGTTCTATGTATGTTTTGAGCATATATGATGTGTGTTTGGGCTGTGTCTTGTTTGGGACTGTGTGTGTATATATCTCTATATGTGTATATATATCTATATATGTGTATATATGTATGTATATATATGTATATATGGTATGTGTGGGCTCTGCATGTGTAGTGTGTGGAGGCTATGTGTGTATTGTGTGTATGGGCTGTGTGTGGGCTATGTGTGGTCCATGGGCTGTGTGTGTTATGTATCTGAACAGACATTTTAGTCTGAAGAAGTCTGAACCTGTTTTGAACCTTAATAGCCTCTGAGCACCCACAATGAATGTGTGTGATTGCAAGAGGGGCTTATGATCTCAGCTGCGCTTGCTTGCCAGCGTGAGGTGTGAACCCCTTGGAAACATGGGCGATCTTTGCTAATGGTAAAGACTTCTGGAAGTCATAGCCAGAGCGCTTTCTCCCCTAGACTCTGAGGTCACAGGCAGAGGGAGGCCTCTTTCCCTTCCAGAATCTTAGGGGATGCAGTCCAAACTCTCACTTCCCCCTACACTCTTAGGTGACACCGCAGAGCCCTTCCCCCAGACTCCTAGGTGACTGAGCCAGAGCTCCTCCTCTTCCTCCAGGCTTCTGGGGACTACAGCCAAGAGTGTCTTTCCTCCCCTTAGGCTCCTGGTGGTAGAACAAGTGAACTCGCAGGTGATATGATACAGGTCTTGCTGAAGGCAGCTGTCACCCAGCTGCTGGCTGTGCTGTGGGACACTGGGCCTGGAACTGCAGGACATCTGAGATCTGCAGAAACAGCACAGAGAGCTGAGTTTTTGGATAAAAAGTTGATTTCTTTTTTTAAAATAGCAACTCAGTTTTAAAAGCAGCTTTGAGATATTTACTCACTTTTTTAAGGGGACTTTTGTGGCTCTCATGTTCAGAGATGTGTAGGACCATTGTCACAATTGGGTAAGCTATGGCCCCCCCTCCCCCAAAGAAGCCTTGTACCTCTAAAACTATTTTTTCTACTCTTCCACTTCTCACGTTCTGGGTAGTGGCTCAGCTACCCATCCCTCCCTCTAGATTTGCCTTTTCTGGACATTGCCCGTAGCTGCTGGCCCCTGGACAGTGTCTGCTGACTGGGTGTTTTTTACCTATATAGTGATTCTCAACACAGGCTGTGTGGCACTTGTCCCTTATGACTGAATTAGATCCCCAGTCTAGGTAGACATCATTTTGTTTAGCATCCCTCTGTCTATGGACTCTTGCTGTGCGCTCCCATCTTTGGCTGCTGTGCACAGTGCTGCCATTAATATTCTCGTGCAAGTTTGTTTGGACTCCTGCGTTCAGCTCCATGGGTGGAGTGGTCAGGTGGGTCCTACAGTAGCAGGGAATTGAACTTGGTGAGAGGCCTAGACTGTTCTGCAGAACGGCTGCACCTTTCACAATCCTGCCAGAGGTGTGAGTCTTCCCTTTTGCCATGGCCTTTACGGTTGTCCTGCTGGGGAGAAGGGAGCAGTTTCATTTTGAACAACTTCTAAATTCTTGTTTCGGCCAAAGAAACTCTTTGTATCAGTCGCTCTCAGCCTGGCTGCAAGTGATAAGGGGCGTGTTTGGAATGGTGTTCAGGTCTCCAGCCTTGAACCTGTGTCCATGCTCATGTCCTCCCTTCCTCCTGCCTTCCTGTCCATCCCAGTGTGGATGGGATCCCATTTCCCTCTCCAGGGCCCCTCTTTCTTCTGAAAGCCCATTGGAAAGTTCTGGTAAGGATGTGTGTGAGTTTTGTGGTGCGTGGCTGTGAGGAAGCAGCCAAGCGTGTGCCTCTTTCTTTGTCTCCAAGCTTGTCGCTGGGTCTGAGCCCAGAGGCAGAGGTGCTCACCTTCCTGTCACTGTCTCGCCTTGGTGTCCCTGGATGGTGCCCTTTCCGAGCTGGGTTCGGGGTCCACGAGGCTTTTTTCTGACATGACTTCTGTGCACCGGAGCCGTGGAGACAAACGAAGGTCTGGAGGCTGACCGTGGTTGGAGAAGGGTGGGGTATAGTGAATCTGCTGGTTAATGTTCCTTGGGCAGATTAGGAGATTTACTTCTGGCATGGTGACGCACACGCTTGAGGTTTACCACACTCACTGTGATCAGCCATTGCGCTAGCCCAGCAGCTGGCGGCTGTTGATGCTGCCCTGTGGTCAGAGTCGGAGGCCTTCTTGCCGGGTCATCGGTCTCATCCTGGCTGGTAGAAGCCGTTACTGCTATGTAGTAGGTGCCTCTTGAGTCTGATCTTGTCACCTTTGGGTATGAGGCTCAGAGACACTTCCGATTGGCTTCCAGGTCACACAGCCAGAAGCGGCAGAGCAGGGATTGGAATCCAGGCAGCTCATGCACGAACTTCACAGCTCACCCATAGATGGCAGAGCTGCCTGTAAGAATGCTGTTCCCTTGTAGAAGGCCCAGAGATGCAGTGACAGACAGGTTGGCACTGGGGTGCAGGGCTTCTAGGTCACTGGAAGAGGCCTGCGAGAGCTGGTCTAACCTCGGCTGCTGCCTGGGAAATACGTGCTCAGTCGAGACCCTCTTTTGGAAAAACTGAGTCCTGGCACACTCACCATTCTCCAGGCTCTCCTGCCACACTGAAGTGTCAGGCCTGGGGGGAGGAGGTAGCAGGGGCTGAGTATCCGTTCTGGGCGTTTGGGGACAAGCATGTAGAGCTCCTTATTTCCTTTTTGCCCTGTTCTGGTAAGGGGTAGGGTGTGGTCAGCCCCCACTTCCTGCAGTCTGTCACCTCCAGTCTTTGGCTAGGTGGTTCAAAAGGGAACAGTCCGGAAGAGTGGACCTTACGGCGTGGGGAGTGGAAGCCACTCTGGTCCTGTTTGGTCAGAGTGTGAACTGTTTGATTCCAGGGGCTTCACAGAGCCTGTGAATGCAATCCCCCCCCATTCCCCACCCCACCTTCACCCAGAATTTCCACTCATGCCTTTCACATTCCAGGTCTTTACATCCTGGATTTTCAACTTGGGTGAAGGCCAGGTGGATGTGACAGTGGGCAGGCTCCATGGTCGTTCCCAGTGAACAGAGCTTCAAGGACTTCCACCTTAGTTCTTGCTCGAGGAAGGGTGCAGGTGCTGGCCTTCAGGTGTGGGGTGCTTTGCACTGCTTTCAGCTGTGGCCTTTGTAGCTGCTATGGCCCCCACCTCAGCTTCTCAAGGCCTGGAAGGACAGGCGGGAGCCACCACACCCAGGCTCACTTTCCCCTCTCCGTTCTCAAATCAAGGCAGTCAAGACTGACGCTCTCATTCTTTCCCGCTTTCCCCATATGGTTCCTCTCCTTGAGCTTCCTACCCTGGGGTCCACGCTGTCCCTCTGGCACTGGCTGGGAGTTCCCTTGCTGTGCCCCATGGTGGAAGCTGCCCCAGGGCCTTGTGGGCTCCAGGAGGAGCCCGCTGCTGCTCTGGAGGGTGTTACCCACCTTTTGTGCTTTGTCCCCCTCCCCTCGTCTTCTTGATGAGGACCAGGGGACATTTTCAAGGAACAGGAAAGTCTCACTAAAGAGATGTAGAATTTCCTAGCATTTTAAAGACTTATGAAATGCGTTTTTATACAGGGCCAGCTGGGGAGTTTCTCATTAGCTCGGCTGGGGAGTCTGTAGGGAGTTGAGCTAAGTGGAGCCAGGCAGGCTGGGTAGGAAGACATGGTGGCCCTGAGCTCACCAGGGGAGCATGGCAGGCATGCGTCAGCTAGTTGGCTGGAAGGCCCCCTGGCTGGGCTGGCCTGAGCGGGGCCTTTGTTAGACCTGCTTCCCAACAGCACGGGGGGGGGGGACTTCAGAAGCCTTCAGGTGATGACTGGAGCTGAGAGGGGGCCACTCTGTTACCATGGTGAGTAGTCAGATGAGGTAGGGCATCTGCCATGTGTGCACATAGGCACACACACGTGTGTGTTTGCCTGCGTCTCTGTGTGTGTGTGAGTGAGTGTGTGTGTCTCCAGGTTCTTGCTTCCCTGGCTCAGACCCCTAAGAGGTCCTGGTGCCTCTGTGCCCCTGTTACCTGGTTCTGCTCCCTGGGACCAGGCAAGACATGGCGTAGCTCTGAGGATGGGGTACTTCTTAGCTTCTTGGCTCCTGTTGGGTCACCCTCAGATGCACTACCTCTGTGGGGTCTGTGTGCACCTATGTATACAGAGCTCAGGTATCTGTGTGCATGTATGTGACAGTAGCCAGGCATGCCGGAGCTTGGCACAAGGAGGGAGCTTGTAAGCTCTGTTTCTCTGCTATTACACTTCCATAGCGTGGGGCTTGATTTGCTCGGTTTTACCCTTTCCAGCTAGATGTGGGCATTCTCCTGCTGCTTGGCACATGGCCCCAGCCTAGTGCCCAGCCAGTGCTCTGCTGCTGCTGGTCCATGGGCTCATATCTGTCTGTCTGGGAAGACCAGTGTGCAGTACTTTCCCACTTGGTGATGGTGGGCTTCTCAGGGGACCCCAGAGGGTGTGTACTGGGGGATGGGGTGATGCTTCTACTCTTTTCGAGCTCAGGTGACTCTCACTTACAGGAAGTTACAAGAAGGCACCGCCTCTGTGTCATTACCCCTTCCCAGAGACCCTGCAGGGGGACGCAGAAGCCAGTATGTAGATCTTTGCTGGCTGTCAGCCTGGTCATTGAACAGGATCAGCCTCAGAGGTGTGTGGGATGTGTGGTGATGATGCCTTTGTGGGTTGTTGCTAAGCCTCTGCCTCCTGGAGGAGTTTGTGCCATCACTGTCTGTACCCGAACATGTATCCTTGTCAGAATGCTGATGGTGGCTCGGCAGGCCCAGACGTGCCTGAGATATTGTGGTTCCGACGCTGTCCTAGAGATGCCACTGATCCTACCAGACGTCAGCCTCTTCTCTTGCTGGGACCTCAGTCGGTGCCATTCTTGTTTGTCTTTTGAAGCAGCCTAAGCCACACCTCCTCCAGGAAACCTCCCAGGATGACCATGCTATGCTTTCTTACCATCCTTAATGCCGCTGGGCCAGCCTCCTGCTTCCTGTCCTTACCGCCACTGCTGGACTGGAGAGCTCACCACTGTACCCCAGCTTGGTCGCTCCCAGGGTATTGCTCCCATTCTCTGGCTCCAGACCCCAGCCTAGGCACAGCAATGGGCAGGAAGTGTTTGCTAAGGTCCAGAGCAGTATCTTTCCTGTTTTGTATTTGCCCTGGGCACTTTAGGGCTGGATTTTTGTCCTCTCTGAGAAGAACAAAGTCTAGGTGTAGACTCCAGCTACTCACTAGCTTTGTGACTTTTGAGTTACTCTATCTCCCTGAGGCCCTTCCATTTCCTCACCTAAAGTGGGAATGGCAGTGAGGGCTCGGGGGGGGGGGGGACTCGATGTGCAGTGCCCAGTCCCCAGGGGCTGGTGTCCGCTGCTCCTTTCTTGCTGTGACCCACACATGGCGAAGCAGGCATTGGACCTTAGCTCTGAGCTTGGAGCTGGGGTGGCGAGTAGCTCAGATCCCTCTTCTCTCACCACAGCCCCCGTGCCCCTTCAGCTTCACTCTTGTTCCCAGGCAGGCCTCAGAACCACCTCTGCTGTGTCAACCCTACTCGGAGTACAGAGGAGCATGGGGTGCATAGGGCTTGGAATGAGGCCAGAGTCCTGAGCCCATGACGTGGTTAGCATGAACTGTGGAGAGATAGGGCCAGCACCTGGTGGGAAATGGCCAAGGTCAACCCACCCTGGCTGGTCCGGGCTTCCTAGGCGGACACTCTGTGGACCAGCCTCTGGGTCTTTCTAGTCATGGTCCCGTAATGCATCAGCTGTAGGCTGAGGGCAGCATGCTGGGCTCTGGCTGTTGTCCTCTTACTCGATAGGACTATACATGGTGTGCATGTGCACACATAAGCTGGCTGTCCAGCCTGTCCTGCTCAGAGAAGTTGTGTTTGTCCACTCTGCATATTCTCTTTTTCAATGCTCTTTTTTTTTAAAAAAAAAAAGTATTTTTGAGAACATCATATATTATCACTGCATCTACATAACTTATGCCCCCCCCACTCCATCCTGCATCTTGATTGCTTTAATGGATGGATGGCTGTCCTTGTTCCTTGGTAGTGGTTAGCACATCAGACAGATACTGATTTTTATAGTCACTGTTCTCACGGTGCAGGGCCTTGGTGCTCCTCAGACTTTCAGAACTAAGACAATGCTGACTCGTTAGTAACCGTCGTCCAAGGAACAGTCACTCGATGCCAGGCAGGGTACCTACAGCCTGTGCACATAACCCTACAGATGGCCGTTGGAGTCTAGAGTGGCAAGAAATCTGTGGGCTGCCTCACAGCTGGTGGGCTCCTGCCTGAGCAGAGTCTAGGGCTCAGTGCCCGTCCTTTGGTGTGATGTGCCTGCCCTAGGATGGGCTGGCAGCCTTGATGATGTCACAGTAGTGACTGGTCACAGGTGAGAACCTGCCAGGAACTGTGCGTGAGTGAGAGAGTTCTATTGAGCATTGCGCACACAGCCTACATCTCCCCTGATGCACCAGCACATTCATGTGTGCATGTTCCTCAGTGTGTACATGTTCATACATGCCCCTCCATGTAGCCTGCATAGATGCATGCTCAACTGTGTATGCATACCCACAAAGACACCTGCAAGTGTGCGCCTGACAAGTGGTTCCTCTCCTGTCCACAGTGCTGTGCTTGCTAGCATGGGGAGCTGATGCCTACTTTTCAGATGGTCCCTTGGCCCATTTTCAGGGTCAGGTGGATACCAGGGTGTTTGGGGTATGCAGTGTCTCCTTGCTCTCCGTTTTCTTTATTGTTGCCACCAGGGTCTAGACCCTTTCTCCCAGCCACTCATCCCTGCTGCTGGGCCCAGGGCTGGCCAGACTCCCTTACCCATCTGCTTGTTTCACTGCCTGGCCCATCTCGTCCCGTGCACAGCCACCTTCAGCTTTGACATGGCTGAGTTCTCACCCTGCACCTGCCTCTTTAAGAGCCCAGGGACCTGGCAGACTTGTCTGCAGAGCTGAGACTGGGAGGCTGGACAGCTGCTGAGGGGAGGTTTTGTCAGCTCCCTGGCTTCTTGGAGTCTGGGTAGTGCTGGGGAAACCGAAACAAAGGCTGACAATGGCCTCCTTCCCTCCCGGGCAGCCTTGGCTGACCGGTGCAGGGCCTGCCTGGGCGGCCTCTGGGGGCCACTGTTATTTCCTGTGCTGGCTCTAGGGCTCCTGGCCAGCCTGGAACAGGCAGGAAGCAGGGCTGGGCATCTTCCCCACCCCCTATGCTGGCCCTTGAAGGCTAGAGCCGTCGCCACAGCGAGGGGAAGGTCAACATGATGCTCTTGTTCAATTTTCTGGGCTTTTATGGCCTCAGCCTACTCTGCCCAGGTTTTTTTGCAGTGTGCGTGTGGCGGCCTCCTGTCCCTGCTGAGTCCCTGAAGCAGACCCCACATGCCTCCATCAGCTGTGTGAGCCTAGGCATCGTCTCTCCGCCTGGCCCAGCCTTTGCGACAGAATGCTGGCTGTGCAGGGTGGAGACCAGGCCAGCAGAATTTCCATAGTTGTTAGTTTACATGGGTTGGATGGGTTTAGATTTGACATTAGGGTCCAGGCTGTGGTTCTGGTTAATGTTAGGGTGAGGGCTACTGAGCCCTGAAGACGCAAAGGCACAGATCTGAAGCCCATGGGCCTTTGCTTCCGTCATCAGCTTTGCACCAATGTGTCCAACAAGTGTCTGGGCTGCATGAGGTGTCAGGGTACAAGGGGGTCTCTGCCTACCAGGATTCTCTTCCCAGAGACCGATAGGGAGAGAGCTGGTGAGTGGACAGCACCGCCTGGGAGCTGCCCTTGGAAAATAGACCTGACTCAGTTACTGCCCCTTCCCTGGGACACTTCCTGACCTCCAGTGGGATCACAGAGCTGTTGCCTGCGGCCTTAGTATGAGGAGATGGTATGTGTTCTGCCGACACTTATTAAATGCTCGCCGTGGTGATTTGTGACAGGGCGGGAGTGGCCTGTGCCTCACTGGACAGCCGAAATAGTAGAGGAGAAGACTAATTTTGTTGAAAACTTATAATAAGGGTTGGACTGATATACAGTTGATGAGCAAGAGAGAAATGGAACGAAGGAAGCATGGTTGTCACGGTCATTGCAGCCACCAACTGTCTCAGTGGCCACCACCAAGTCACAATTGGACATATGCTGCGTGAGTGTTTTTCCTTGACCCCGGGAAGATGCTCATGGACTAGAGCATCCTGTAGCCCAGGCTTTCATGCCACCCAAGCGGGGAGCTGGCAGACAACCTTCATTGGAGGTTGTGATGTTTGTCCTGGATATCGATCCCAAGCGGGGTCATAATGCAGTTTAGCAACTTTTCCTGGGCCGGCCTAGTGAAGCCCTCAGCTGCTGTGGCTCTCTGAGCCTTAAGGACCCGAGGTGACAGCCTCTGGTGACAGTAGTGTTTCATGTCCAGCTCCTGAAGTCTGGGTACAGGGCTGGGAGCTGTTGACGTCGGCAAGTCCAGCTCAACCCAGCCCTTTGGGAGGCACCTCACCCACCTGCCCACGCAAAGCCTTGCTGGCCACGCTTGCCGCAGACAGGCTGAGGCCTCTCGCCACACCTGCCTGTCCTCTCACCTCCTACCGTATTGGCTGCTGTGTGTGACTAGAATACAACTTCCGGGAGGGGCACAGCCAGAGGAGTGGAGGTACAAAGGAGATAGAGAGCTCCGGGGCATAGGACCTCCTGCCCCTACCCAGCTCTGATGCCCACTTGACTGTCTATGGTAGAGGAATCTGGGCCTGGCCTTTGAGCCTTTGAGATCCGCTGCTGGCCACTTCCTCTGGCTAGCCGGTGCCCTGTGGACTCTCCATGGTGAGCCTTCTGGGGGAATTCTGGGGCTATCTTTCTAGGTGGGAGGAAGGAAACTCCCAAGTGTGGAGGTAAGGAAAGAGGGGTGGCAAATTTAGGGAACCTGTCAGCAGGTTGCCTTCTTTAGAGGGGCCCTACTCCTCCGGAAGAGCCATGGAGGCCCTGGCAGACACTCTGATGGGCATGCCCCCATGGTCCACCCCTACCTCCCAGTTTACATGCATCCTATGGGCATTTTGAGCATGCTCTGCAGAGGCCTGGGGCGGGTCTGCGTGAGCTGCCAGGGTAGATTGGAATTCTGCGGTGCACCTCCAAGGTCCACGCGCTTGCTCCCTTTCCTCCTCCAGCAAAGCCACAGGCAACCCTTCACGGGACCCTCATAGATGCGCTCAGGCCATAGGTAGTGTTGCATTCTGGATGTGGAAGTGCGAGGCTCAGAGATGTCAGGGGTCTGGCCAGCCGCTGCATCGCAAGCTGCAGCCAACTGTGTTTCCGCACACACGACACCTCTCTTTAAGTTGCCGAGGGTGGCGTGGCTGTACTTCCAGGTCATCAGTGCATACTTAGTTTCTCCCGTGTGGGCAGTGCAGGCAGCTTAAGGATGACTGTGGACTGAGCCTGTGAAGGCGGGGGCTCTGCACCTCTTCAGGCAATGGTTTGTATGGCTCCTGGGTTTCACGCTGTATATGAGCCCTCATCCTGTCCTTAGGAGTCTGTGGATGACCACACGCTGACTGCCCTTTCTCCATAGTCTGTAGGCTCCATAGTTTCCTCTTCCTCCTCCACAGCAGGGGTTTTGCCTTTGTTCATGCATGGACAGTTTCTAAGGACATGGACCAGCAGGAAGTTCTGCTTCATATCTGACTACCTGTTCAGCGGATGCTGTATGGACGTCATGCTATGGATCCAGGTTGTCTCCTTGATGGGATGTGAAGCTCGGTCACTGCTGGCTCAGCCCCCAGAGGCGTGTTTACACCCACAGTCCCCAGTGTTAATGCACACCTACTGCGCGTTGTCCTTGTTCTGGGTGCTGAGAGGGACTGACAAGGCTCTTCTACGCAGAGTAGAGGCAGTGCCGGGGATGTCACTGTGTGACTGGACATACGGATTGTGGCTCTGAAGTGGTCAGTAGATGACGACCACATATGGTAGGTAGGTGGGCGTGGCCAGAGACTTCTGCATGAGAAAAGGGGGAGTAAGGCCAGGGCAGGTTCTGAGGTGAACCTGTGGAGCAAGGGTTCTTTACTGAGGCTGGAGCAGAGAGCCCAAGGGGCCAGGCTGAGGAGGTAAGCAAGCTGTATGGGTGTGAAGCTGATCTCTTCTGGTATTGTCAGGTGCTTGGGTGGCTTTGTCAGAATGCCCTTCCAGCTGGGCATGAGCAGGAGACAGGGTGATGACACCCACTTCTGGGTGAGGGCCAGGGAGTTGGACGGAGGTGGTCAGCTCAGCCTGTCTGTAGATAGCTCTCATAGAATGCCGGAATGAAGAATATGAGCCAAGGATAGGATATAGGCCCTCCACGATGGTAGCTACATAGCTGATCCTGGAGGAGCCTTATTGAGATGTAGGGTTCTTCAAGACCACTGCCCAGGACTTGGGTTGAACTGCCATTAGGATGAGGTTCCTAGGAACTTTGGGGTGGGAGATTATGAGCATTTGTATATGGAGGGGTCAGGTCCCATGCATACACTGGGCACCTGTCATTGTGAAGGCCACACCACTTGGGAAGCAGTGAACATTGAATGTGAGGTTGGACATGGTCTCTGGAGGTGGGCAGGGGTGACCGTGTCCCCAATCTAGCTTGCAGCCATAGGGCAGGTTCTGGGCTCTCTGAGGCCTGAGGCTGCTGTGTCAGCTCTGTCTTGATATGTTTGGTGTAGCTGCAGAATTGACCATGGGCTGGAAAGTGATGGAGGGGCTAAGCTGGGCTAGGAAGGACATCATTTCTTTGAAGAAGCCCCTCAGAGCCAAGAGTACTAGGGCCAGTGGGGACAGCTGGGGCTCTGGGTTAATGAAGTGAACTCCTGTCTGCAGTGGCCATCCGGGTTTGCACTGAGCTGGCTGGAGAGCCGGCTCCCACCCGTCCTGGCTGTGGCTCCCGCCTGGAGCAGAGCAGGTGTCTGGGAATGGAAGCTGTCGGTGGCGTCCAGCTGTGGCGAGCCCGGGTTCCGGACTCACTGCCTGCGGAAGTGGGCCAGCCGCACCTCTGAACAGGATTAGAGGGATGGGTAATGGATTAAAGATCAAAATGTTAATTAAGAACTGGCCTTCTCTAATAAGATGCCTTCAAGGGCGAGGGCCCGAGGAGGAGGGGATTCTCATTTTTCTCATTTTGGCAACACAGTTTCCGTTGTGATGAAATTGGTTCACAGAAGGGGTGGGGGGCCCTGAGCCTCACTTTAAAGACATTTCCATCCAAGTTAATTAGCAGGAGAAAATGAGGGACTGATCGCCAGGTGGGCAGTAGGTGGTGGCCTGGCAGGACGACTTCAGAGAAGGCATCTGTGTCTCGGTCATCCATGGTTCATGCCTTGGGGGCCTAGTGAGGTCTGATTCTCTCTCTCTAGGGTCAAAGGTTGGGAACTTGCTGTGTGACTTTTGGCTGTCCTTGCTCCTCTCTGATCAGCCCTCTAGTTTTTTTCCCCCTCATCATTTATAGATCATAAAGGAACCTCTCCTGGGTTGGTAGATCAAATGAATTTTTAGATTCCAACCACTCGGTTTGTGTGAGTTGGCTTTTGACTTCGGAGTAAAGATGCCAAAACCTTGGCCCACATTAAATTGTACTGTCTCAGGTCTCACTACGGTGCCCAGGTTGTTTCAGTGTCCCTGGAGGACACCCCCACGTGATGGCTGAACACTGGGCCGAACCTCAGCTTTGCCTTATGGGGGTCATCGACATCTTGATCTGTAGCATGAGCCCTCAGGCTGTGGCCCCGTTCTGAAGGGGTAAAGGGAGCAGATTATACAGACCCTGTCTCTACATGCTTGCCAGCCTTGGTTGGAAGCTGGAGGCGGTCAGTTCCCCACAACTCTGCCTCAGGTTTGGGGCAACTTGAATTTTCTTGATCTCCCGGGATGAAAAACCCTGTTTTACCAGGAGCCCCAGGAGAAGTTGTTCTTCAGAGCTAGGACTTACACTCGAGGCTAAGAGACTTCAAAAAAAAAAAAAAAAAAAAAGACGGTGTGATGGCAGCATTCTGGGCTTGGTGGTGCAGGCCTGGCATCGTAGCCCAGAGGAGGCTGATGTAAGAGGATTGATGGTGTAAGGCCACCTGGGTTACAGATCAAATTTAAAGCCAGGCCAGGCCACCCAACAACAACAACAACAAAAAAGACAAGAACAAACATACCACAAAAGATGTTTAAAGGAGGTACCTGTCGTGGCCTGTGGTATGGGCACCATACTAACTTGGAGCATGCATGTTTTCTTACCTCTTGCATAGCCTGTTTTCTCTGGAGCCACGTTGGCCAAGCAAGCAAGCAGGCTCTAGGGCAGTGATTCTCAACCTATGGGTCACAACCCCACGGGGTCAAATAGGAGATATCTCATGCATCAAATATTTACATTATGATTCATAACAGTAGCAAATTTACAGTTATGAAGTAGCAATGACAATTTTATGGCTGGGGTCACCACAACCCGAGGCATTAAAGGCCTGCAGCATTAGGAAGGGTGAGGACCACTGTGCTAGGGCCTGGGACAATGGCTCAGTTGGTAAAGAGCTTGCTATGCAAGTTTGAGGGCTGAGCTTGATCCCGCAGCACCCATGTAAAGAGCTGGGTGTGAAGATGCAGGCTTGTGACTCCAGCTCCGGGGAGGTGGGGACAGCTGCACTGGCACTGGCTGGCCAGCTGTGAGCCCCAGGTCCTAGTGAGAGAGAAAAAACAAGGCAGGGAGGGATTGAGGAAAACACTTGTCGTCTTGGCCCTCTCTACACATGTGCATATTTGTGTGTGTGCGTGAACGTGCGCACATCCCCCCCCCCCCGTGTGCATGTATTTGCCCCCACATGTGTGCATGCACCCAATACTAAAAATTAACAAAAGAAAACAGCAGGTGCTTCCCTGTGCTTTTCCTCTGCTGGAGCTGAGGTGTTCACCCCTGCTTGCTGCACTCTGAACATACCGGGACCATGAACCCCCATTTTTTTTTATCATTTGTAATACAAAGCAACCCTTGTGGCCCTAGTTAAAGACGTTGCATTTTGTTTGTGATAATATTATGAATTCTGCTTTCATTTTCTTACATATGCTGGCTAGGCTTCCCAGCATTTATTTTTTTCCCCTTATTTATAATTTTCTAAAAGAGAAATTGTAATGAAGTGCTTTTGGAGCATTTGTTAGTTCAGAGGCATTCAAGTGCATTGCTGACCACTTTGTCCCTCCCAGCTTCAGAATCCCTGAAATCCACTCCCCCATGTCAGCCTCTGTCCCAGCATGGCAGTCGCCCCTGTCCTGTCTACTGGCTCCTAAGGTACTAAGGAGGTGTGCTGGGTCATTTGAGTCTGGCCGCTTCCCTTCCTGTCTATCCTCAAGGTTCATCCATGTTACAGACTGTATTAGGGTCTCCTTCCTTTTCAGTGCCGACTGGTCCCCTTCTCGGGGGCTGTGTGGTTGGCACTCCCTGCATCCGTCACAGTGTGCCTCAGTGGTCTCATCTTCCGGGAGCAGCAGCTCCAGCCGGTCTGTGCACATGATAACAGCACACTTGTAGAGCGTGGTCCTCAGCCACATGACCTGGAGAGGGAGCTGGGTGGATCCCAGCTGTCTGCATCTAGGTCCATGGACAAGGGTGTGGGTGCAGGAGAGGCCTCCATCTTTATACAGGTACACATGCGTGCATGCATGTGCATGTGCACATACACACGCACACACAGATGCACACACCCATGCATACCCACACCCTTCTTTTGCTCTAGGGGAAGATACCTGGTCTTTATGTCTCACTTAAGCAGAGTGGTGGCTGTGATGGGTGGTGACCCATAGGCACTGCCCTGTCCCCTCAAACTGTCATGCCGCCATGCCATGAACCATGAGAGGCGATGGAACCTAGACCTGGTAGAGCAAAGTCAGCTGTGGTCCTGGGAGTGCTGTGACTGCAGGCCACCAACCAGGGAGTTGCAACCATTGCCACAGAGTGTCTGGGTGAAGTGCTACGTTAGTTAAGTGAGAGAAGCCACAAGTGTGAGCAGTTCAGTCCCATCCATATCTATGTTTGGAACCAGGGAAGACTAACATCTTTGGCTGAGGTGAGCAAGACGACCTTGGGGAACACATGGGACCCCGCCAAGGACAGGATGTCCTACAGCTGATTCGCGTGCACACTTAGGTGAAAATGTCCTGTCACCCGTTTAGGATTTATGAGTTAAACTCAGTGAACGTGGGGAGCGAGGAGCTGCTCAGAAAAGCAAGCGTTGCTGCTGCAGAGCCTTGGTGGGCGTGCACTCCTGCTTCTCCATCATTTCCCCTCAATGGTTAAACCTGGCACACGTTCCGAAACCAAGTCTGGTGCTGGTGGCCCAGCTGCTTCTCAGGCCGGGCTGAAGCTAGGGAACAGAACATTCCTTCCACACAGGTAGTTCTCAAGCGGGGAGAGGCGGTGTCCTTAGGTCCCAGGTGATCGCAGCTAGAAGAGGCCAGCCCTTGATGCCTGGGGTAACATTAGGAAAGCAAACTGGAGCTTCTAGGGCTGGTTGTTGTTCAGAGCAGAGGCAGAACCACCCTTTTCCTCCTGGTTTGTCTTCCCCTAAATTGTCTGAGCTCTCTCACCTGGATATAGAGACAGCCATTCTTGCCTTTTAACCCTACAGTGTCACAGACCAGCCACAGGCTCTTCCCAAAGACTATAATGTCTTTGCGGCATCGTAGGCCCGACGTGTGATCATTTGTGTGGTCACTTACCATAGGAATGGAGGAGGGGCACAGGGCAAGGAAGTTGTCTGGGTTTACGCCTCAGTGGGGCCCATCCACTTCTTGCTGGGTCACGGAGACCATCCTATGTCTGCTGTGACCTGGGGTGGGTCTTTATTTGCAGGCCTCTCCGGAATTGCGACTTTAGCCTATCTTCTGTTGTTTGGGACTCGGCCCTCGCTTAGTGGATTTGAACACGGATTTGTTCATTTATTCCCTTATTAAGCCTTCTGTGAACGATGCTCCTTTGTGTGCATTTGTGTGTGTGCTTGTGCATATGTGAGCGTGTACAGGTGTGCGTGTATGTGTGCATATGCACGCAGGAGTGTGCAAAGATGAACATTCTTTGGAGTTAGCCAGTTAGTCAAGGAGAGGCAGGGAGGCGGGATGCTGGGTGCGAGTCTCCTTACGCACACTGTTGCAGGTGGCTCTCATGGCTCCCAGCTTGCTACTTTGGAAAGGCTTTCCACTTGGCGTGTCAGGCCTCAGCTTCTTCCAAATACAGTGCCTCCTGAGGTTGAGCATCAGAACTCCAGAAGAGTACGAGGGTGAAAGCAGGAAGGCTCAGCTGTGACGCTCGCCAAAAAGCAGCTCTGCTTAAAATAGCCTTTACTGTAATCCCAGCCTTAGGGAGGCAGAGGGAACAGATGTCGGTTCAAGGCCGGCCTGAGTTAAATGTCTAGATCCTGTACACAGCAGGACAGAGGTGCCATTGCCCGTGCGCGCGCACGCGCACACACACACACACACACACACACACACACACACACACACACACACACACAGAGACATACACACATACCCGACCTAGAACTTGATGGGTCCCAGATGTTGGTGAGCCTGCTGTGGTCCTATAGCACCTTCCATTTGGTCACAACATCTGACTGGTGAGCTACCCTGGGCTTTCATGCTGTCGCCTCACAGCCAGTGGCTGCACCTTGTCTTGCATTACTTTAATGCGAAAGGCATAACAAACTTCCCTTTTATAATTAGCCCGCCTTTTGGTGTTTTTGAGACAGAGTCTCTCTGTCTTGGATCTCGCTCTGTAGACCAGGCTGGCCTTGAGCCCAGAGATTTGTCTGCCTCTGCTTACCGTGCCTCACAAACTTTCATTGTAAAATGAAGCAGACATCGAAATTTTATACAACGGTTCAGTGACTGTTTTAGAAGAAGCCACCGAAGCCAGCTCTCAGATCTAGAAACAGAACTTTGTCGGCTGCCTCCAAATCCCATCACAGCTGTGGCCCTCCTCTCCCTGAAGTGACCACTGGCTTACTTCTATCGCTATTTTTTTTTAAAGTTCTGTCATGCTGTGTCTGACTCTTGGATTATCTCTTCTGAGAAGTATGAGGGAAGAACATCTTTGCAAGGGTGACATATTAGTTATTTTTCTCAACTTTGTGACCATTGATTTACAAAGAGCTGCTTCAGGGTTTAGTTTGTCCCCTGCTTGAGGATAGAGTCCATTACGGCAGTGAAGCCATGGTGGCAGAAATATGAGGATGTTAGTCATACTGTGTGCATAGTGAAGCCATGGTGGCAGAAATATGAGGATGTTAGTCATACTGTGTGCATAGTGAAGCCATGGTGGCAGGAATATGAGGACACTAGTCACACTGTGTGCACAGTGAAGCCATGGTGGCAGGAATATGAGGAAGCTAGTCACACTGTGTGCAGTTGGGAAACAGAGAGAGAGCTCAGTGCTGCTGGCTTGTCCCTTTTCTATTTTCATTCAGCCTGAAGTCCTGCCCATGGGGCAGTAGTACTCACATTCAAGGTGGCTCTTTCCACCTCATTTAAGTCTCTTTGGGAATGCCCTACAGGCACACTCAAAGTCGGGTCTCCGGGGATTCCAGATTCTGTCCGGTTATGGGTGAAGAGAAACCTTACAGATCATTCTTGTCAGAGTACACTTGGATACTCATGGTGGCAAGGCTCCCAGACAGGCCACTTCCCACTGCTGAAAGGTGAAGGTAGGTCAGCACATGACCACCACATAGTCCACTCATTTGGTGGATGGCTGAAGAAACCAGAGCTTTTCAAGATGTCCACACAAGAGATACAGCAGTCCTGGACAGGTGACCACATACCCAATGGAACAGCTGTGTGGAAGGAAGACTCTGACATTGGCTCTGAAGGAGAGATCCTCTGTGGGGAGGAGAGCTTTGTTCATTGTCCTGTCTTTGACTGGCCGTTCTTCCTGTGTGCTAGGGAAAATCCATCTCTTTGTGCTTGCCACCACACCTGCTTTGGGTTCTTGATATGGGCTCCTCTATGGTAGCAAACCTGGCTTGACTGCTGGGCTGCCCATGTCATGCACAAGCATCACCTTCCAGCTTCCATGATGGAACAGGGTGGCACGGGGCCAAGAGTAGGGGCAGCTCTTTCCCCTGCTGTGTTGAGCGTGATGCTCTACCCAAGGCAGGCACTTGGAAGCAGCCGGTCACGTGTCTGGCTGGGTTTGACTTGACATTTTGTCGTTATGGACTATGGGTTGCATAGGAGAGAGTTGAAACTGACCTTAAACTTGTGTGCAATGGCACAGTGCTGAACTCTGGCATGAGCTGCGTGCTCGCCATCCTGTGTCCTTTCCGTGGTGACAAAGCCATCACTTTAGCAGTAGCAGGGGTCTGGGAGGAAGGTGGTAGCCGTCATAGGAACTCAGGACGTTATGGGGGAATCCGTAGTACAGGAGGTTAAACAAAGGCAGTAATGAAGCCTAGCACTGAAATGTGACAAGAATGAGTGGAAGCCCTTGGCTCTGCTTATTAATAAACATGTGTTGAAAACCCGAGTTTTGTCTTTGGCATGGAGCTGATAGAGGCATTGGATTTGGTCCCAATGTTACATAGTCTAATGGAAAAGAAAAAAAAAACCTAAGCAGAAAAACCCCAGCCATTATGCATCAAGTAATTTATAAGTAAGGTCAAATAACTACATCCAAATACTTGTCTTAGCTGTTGGGTCTCCCAGCATTATATTGTCACCTGTCTGCTCTGGTCACAGGCGAGCTGTGGTTAGGAGGACCTCTGTCTCTGGTAGAACTTGGGCTTTTAAAAGTTCTCTTGCTTTAGAAAACAAACAAACAAAACAATCAAAAAACTTAGGCAGTTATGCAAGCCCATAGCCCAGGTTCTCTCTTGGCACCCATCCCTCTATCTGCTCCATACGCTCCTACATCCTCTCTCTAGGAACTTGATATCAGTTCACATGGGTACATCCCTAATTCTCAGCCCCCACTGTGGCACCCACGTCCTCCCCTGCCAGCTCTACACAGGAAGGTGCTGGAGAGAGTCCTTGTCCAGGGTAGCATCGGACATGATCATGTGGTTCTGGCCCTTTTGACTTGAAGCTTCGCTGGGTCCCAGCTTAAGGGATGGGCAGGCAGAGGCCTTCTGAGCCTGAGTCATCGATGCTAGTCTGTTGTTCCTTGCCTGGGTCACTTGCAGGGCTCCGGTAGGTGGGCCGATTCTCTTTGGCAGGGACTCCTGTATATGACACTACCCTGCAGAAACAAGCCTGCCTGTCATTAAGTTTGTATTGTGCATTCATGACCCCTAAGATCCAGGGGGATAGGATACCTCTTGATACAGCCCACCTCTAGGATTTGAACAAAATCCAGAGCTCTTGGGCTTTTAGCCTCCTCTGTCTGTGTATCTATGGAATAGTCAGCTACCCTGGCCACTGATACCAGTGTCACCTCTGTGGGCTCCAGCTGCCCTTGCTGAAGCTGTGCGTTTGTATCTGCTTGGTCTCTTTCTTCCATCTCCAGTCTGGCTTCCTCTCATTATCTCTAACCACCCATTCGCTCACCTCTTTTCCTACCTCTAGGTTGGCCCTGGAGACAGGGATGGCCCCCACACTGCCATGACTCATCAAGTGCCCAGAACTGCTCTCGCTCACCCCCTGCCCCTCCCCCAGCACTGGGCTCATGCCTTGAGAACTGTAATCACTCTGACGTTCGTGCACCGTCAGCATCTGGGCGATGCGGCTTGAGAATTAAGAGTTGCTAGAAGAAAGCCCAGCCCTGAGAATGGCTTTTTAACCAACTACCATTTCTGAAGGGGACATAGAAGGAGGAGAGCACGAAAGAGTGTGCCCGCCAAATGAGGGTTAGTGAGGAGTCTCCCCGATAGCGAGTGCTTCATCAGCGGCAGAACGGCACGTAAACAAATCTAATTTCCCTCCAGTTCAGCTCGTCGCACGCTTAATTACAACAACCATTATGCATACGTGTGTGTGTGTTTATTAGCAAAAGAGGGTCATTATTAGCCATGTACGATGATGGAGAAGGTGGTTCCACCCTCCATAGGTGTCCTCCGAGAGCGGGGAGTGACTTTGCGTGTGAACTGGAGGTTTTCCAGTTATGGTGGCTTGGAGGAAGTTGGAGGCAACCAGGCAAATTCAAGAAAGACTAGCAAGGGGCAGGATTGGAGCACAGGGAGATCTGTGGGAGTGTTGAACTCCTGGTCCCGGCTTCTGAGGGCGGGACTGGCTTCCCCTGACTCTGTTCTGCCTGGCACCTTGGTGACGAGACCCCTCCTGTTGTCACCTCTTCAGTTTTGACTCTATAGAGTTATGAATGAAGGTTGCATGTTGGGATAGGGCTTGACTGCTTCCGGCCAGCCCTTTTTAGATGTTTTTTCACACCTCCCTTCTTCTCTTACTAAGGGGGAGGGAGGCACGTGTTGTCAACGTCGAAGAAGATGGAGCATTGGAAGGTTGCAGTTGTTTCAGGAGCAGGTAGCTGAAACCCAGTTAGAAATTAATTAGTACAAAGGAAGTAGACCCCCACAGGCCAAGTGCCAAGGTTTGCAGGAAGTGCCCATCCAAGGGGCCCAGAGGTAGGGAGAAAGATTATTCTGCCTGGAATTCCATGTATGATGTCTCTGGGAAAACTTTCTTCGTTCCTTCTTATCCTACCCGTTCCCTGCCATGGTTCTACTTCCTCATCAAGCCACATAAGAAGCTGCTCTTTGTGTATTTAGTAGTGGAACCAAGGTGCTGCCCACACTGTGCACGTAAGTCCTGTGTGTCCAGCAGCTGTAGCATGTGCCAGCTACCGCCCAGCTATGGGCACCAGGCAGAAGGTAATTGCATTAGCTTTGGAAGTGGGAGAGACCTAGAAACCTTGGCTTATCCAAACCTCCCCTAGTACTTAGGGCCCCTAGCACACCTTCTGCCAGGTCTTGCTTGAATACTGCTGGGGATGCGCTAAGGACGCGAGGCTTACCTGCCTTCCGAAACAGTGGACGCTTTAGGGTATTTGCATGAGGGGTGCATTTTACCTGGTATACCTTTTCATGCCTGGCCCTTGCTGCCATTTTAATGTTGTCTCAAATGTCCCTTCCTAGAGAGACCCTTGTCAACCCCTGGAACTCCAGTTGCCTCCTCGCCTCCTGTCACTGTCTTGCCTCTTGTTTGGGACACATGCTCACCACCACCTTGGGCTCCCTGACTGCTGTGTTTCTTGGTGCTGGTGGCTAGGTAATACCTGGCACTCAATGGGTCCAGGAGGAACATGCTGCAGGCTCTCAATTACAACCTATGGGGGGCGAAGAAACTGGTTAAGAGAGGGAGGTTAAGTAACCCCAGTACCTCACAGACCTTGTCTAGCTGTCTCTGGTAAGCCTGTGTCTCAGCCTTTATGATGATGAGTTCCTCAGGTTTCACCCTCCCTCCCTCCCTTCTCCCTTTTCCTCTTCCTCCTCCTTTTTTCTCTTCCTCTTCTCCTTTTCCTCCTCCTCTTCCTCCTTCTCCCCCCCTCCTCCTCCTTCTTCCCCTCCCTCCCTCTCTCTCTCTCTCTCTCTCTCTCTCTCTCTCTCTCTCTCTCTCCATGGCTTCTCTGTGTAGCTTAGCTGTCCTGGAACTCACTCTGTAGATCAGGCTGGCCTTGAACTCACAGAGATCTACCTGCCTCTGCCTCCCTTGTGCACCTTCCTTTCTTGATGGCACCATGACATCTGGTGATGTGTTCCAGTACCTCCCAGAGCAACCTGCCTCTCCAAGCGCCTCCTTCCAGCCCGTGTAGTCTTCTGTTCGTCCATGTTCAAAGGATAAGCTGCCTGCAAACTCCTAGGCCAGAGTTCTCTGACAGGGTTCAAATAGCTATAGGGTACCAGTTCCGACATTTCCTTCTCACCTGAGGGCTGCTGGGCCTGCTGGATCTGAACTCTGCAGCCCACAGGGTTCATTTGTGAGCTAGATTCTGTGGAAGCCACCTGCACCAGGCTTCCTGCCTCAGATGCCTTCTTCCCAGTTATGTGGCTGCCTGGGTCGCTGAGCCACAGGTTGCGGGATAGATGTCCTACAGTCCAGCTTTCTCCTCTAGGGCCTTGCTTTAGGAAGTAGCCTGTGAGGTGGGGCTGAGGACCTGAGGTGAGCTACTCTTTTCTTTCTTAGTCTTCACTGTGAGACGCCGTCCTGATGCCTGCTTGTTCTGGCTACAGGGACCTCTTTGCTGTTCTTCCTTCTAGGGCTCCAATTCAGATGTTTCTGAGTTTAAAGATGATGACTCCCATGTTGCCCTGGGAGAGATGATCCCAAGCCCCACTGCCCAGCACAGTAGAGCCCTCCAGGTTGATGATATCATTCCTCTGGGAAACAGAGGCAGTGCACGGGTGGTGGTGTATTTATCTTGAGACTTAGCTTACCTGGAGGGGTCTGAGTCACATTTAATCTTTGAGAAATGAGAACACTTTTCCGCTGTGGTCATGGTGGACCTGGGACCTAGGCCTGGCTTCTGCATAGAACTGGATGTGCCTCCATATCTGTGGCTCTGGGATTGAAGTGCTTGCTAGGAAGATTCAGCATGCGCAACGATTTCAAGTGTCTAGGGACTCCCAAACTTATTGTCTGAGGTCACCACTGACCCACCTGAAGCCTAGAGTACTTTCAGGGACAGGTGCAGCAGTTCTGAGCTCTGCCTCAAGCTTTCTCCTGGTTTTCTAATTCAGGACCTGGTGGCATTCCCATGTCACAGACCTATCTCTCCCCACTCTGGTTGTGGGCACCCAGCTCCCTCGGTGAAGCCACTATCACTGCCTGCCGAAGTTACCTCTCCAGACCTTGTGCTTTATCCCTAATCTTTCAGATCCTGGTCCCCCTTTACATTTCTCTGTTAGCATGTCCGTCACCATTCTTCCTCACTAGATCTTTCCTGAGATCTGAGGAAGTTCCTGGCAGTTGCAGGGCATAAGGTGCTGTGTCCCATGTCTCTGCATCTCCCCTCTGGATGAGACTGGTGCTGTCCCAGGCTCCTTCTGCCCCTGCCCACCAGGTTCTCTGTGATTCAGCGTAGGCCAGCAGCTGGCAGCGAGGAAGGGTGGTGCCTCTAAGGGACGTCCAGGTCACAACAACATTTGACCTCTTCTCCTGTCTGAGATTCTGGGACAGAGGAATGGAGGGGCTTCCCAGGACCATCCCGACTTGACCCCTGGGGTGCAGGGGTGACTTGTTTCCATGGCGGTAGTTAGGAAATCTGGGAAGTGCCCAGATTTTGTACCTCTTGCTGTTACTGCCAGAATTCCTGAATTGGAAGTTGCTAAGTTTTACTGGAATCTTCAGCTGTGAAGATGAGGCCTACAGTGACTTCCTGGAACAGAAGCACAATGTGGTGTGTGCTCAGGGGTGTGTGCATGAGCACACGCGTGAAACAGAGAATGGACTTTGGGGCTACTGAGCCCCATCCCTTCAAAAATTACCTATTTTCTATCACATGGGCCTTTGGTCGATAGGTCTGTCTATCTATCTATCTATCTATCTATCTATCTATCTATCTATCTATCTATCTATTGTACATCTGTCTGTCTGTCTATTGTCTGTCTATCAATCATCTATCCATTTATTCATCTATCTATCTGTTTGTTTGGCGTGTGTAACTAGAACATCAGAGTGATGTCCAGAAAGATGGTCAGTGATGATGTTTCTGGGAACATTGATGGCTTTCCTACCAGGCAGCACTGATGAAGGCGGTCCTCTGAACCAAGCTACAGCAGAGAGTTTAAAGAGGCCATTAGGTGGATCCTCTTGCAATACTAGGAAACCTAGCCTGGAAGACAAATCTCAGTCCTCCCCAGTGCATCGCTGCACTTTCTTGTGTTTAGCTGTGAGTCACTGTGTCAAGCTGTGGTTTTTGCTCTGGATGAAGCTTTAAGGGCGACTTCCGGAAGCCGGCGACTAGGCGAGCACAGCACAGGGCTGAGCACATCAAGGTGTAGAAGGTTATGGATCGTCATCAGGGGCACCATTTCATTCCGTATAGTGATCGCTGCCCCTGCCTTCCAATTCAGGACAGGGTGGGTGAGGTTCAGTGCCTCAGAGTGGTCTCAGACTGGATTTCTGGGTGGTGAGGTTTCAGTCATTCGTGCTATTTTCTATATGGCTGGTATGTTTGACATCCGTCACAAACATCTTCGTAATCAGAACTAGAGGAAATCAGCTGCCTCCCCCTTCCCGTCTTTCTTCTATGAAAAAGACACATAGAAGCAGTTCTGGGGAGAAAGCTCTACATGACCACAGGCTGGCCTGATGGCCGCCCTGTAAAAGGCACAGTGCATGCCTGTTGGGTATGGGCAGACCCGTTCGTCCAGGGGTTTCCAGGCTGTGTCATCCCACTTGGCTGTTCCTATGTCCATTGTAGCTGAGAGCTCTTTGGAACCTCATTCCTGCAACCTGTTTTTTATGGGTCTCGGTGCTGCTGGATGGCCCTGGGGGCCTGACTGGAGAGACCCACTGCTGCCCACTCTCTGTTATGCCATACGAACAGCTGGTGGCACCTGGACACTATGGAAACTGAGCTCCTTAGGTGGGAAGCTGCAGATCATGTTGCTTTTGCTGTGGCCTGGACTTTTATGTTTCCTCCTTTCTGCAGAGGACAACAGCCTTGGCGGCAGTCAGACCCTCATGTTCTGGGAAGTACCCCAGCATAGAAGAAGTACCTGTTTTGGGGGTGGGTTAGCGCTGGCCCATTTCCACGTTCATAAGAGCGCAGACTTGATAGGGCGTGCAGCCGCACCGGGTGCCTGTCAGGAAACCTCCTCTGCTTCCTCTCCCTGCTTTGTTGGGAAGATTTGCAGAAACTGCTCCGAACTCTGACCCCGGCTGCATCTTGCCTGCAGCAAGCGATCATGTGACGTCACCCGGTGTGATTTCTTAGCAACGGCTGCTTTTGGCTGGCCAGGCCTGGATGTGCTCCTGCGGAGTGGGTTGGAGTAATTTTCTCCATTCGATGTGTGATTGTGGAAGGAGGCCAGGATGCATTTTAGGCAGCGCCTGGCTCCGTCTTGAATTAGACTGTTTCCATTCTCATCTCCCCAAAGGTGCTTTCCGTGCTCAGTGAGAACTCACGAGCGCAGCCTGCCCACAGGAGGGGCGGAAAATTGGTGAGAAGTCAGGGCTGGGCCATTCTTTCCCCAGTACAGAGGGACAAAATCTACATTTACTTAGAAACGACTCAGTTGGGCCAGCAAGATGGCTAAGTGGGTAAAGGAACTTGCCAGCGCTTGATGACCCGAGCTCAGTTCCCAGAATCTGCGTGGCGGAAGAAGAGAGCTGACCCCTGTAGGTTGTTCTCTGACCCCCCCTCCCCCCATGTATTAATGTGGCTAGCGTGTTCTCACACACACACACACACACCATTTAAAAAGCCTGCTAGAAATGGCCAACCTGATGGTGTCCATCTGCTCTAAATAACGACACAAATGGCTTTAATTCATCCTGTTCTATGTTTATTCATTCATTTGAACTAGGATTGAGGCATGCTGTCTGCGCTAGGTACTGTTGAAGGCACTGGAGGGGGGCTCTGCAGTGACGGGCATGTTCCTGTTCTGTCAGAACTTGGTATTTTGGTACCACTTCATATTTATGGTGAAAGTTCTCGCAATTTTCTACCTCTTGCCCATCTGCATCACCCTGTATGGAGGGAGGAAGTGGAGTAGGATCTGTGGGTGTGGGCACCCCATCCCTGCCTCCACTGTGTGCTGTGTTGTAGGCTGGATTGGCTGTGGTGTGTTGGTCCCCCCTCCCACAGTGATACACACACACACACACACACACACACACCCCCCAGAGTCTTTCCATCTAAAACCCTGTGCTTCCACTGCTGTTCTCAAATTTAACCCACCATTCCTTCTCTTCAGAAATTTTAGCATTTAAAACTTCAGTGGCTCAGCGGTAGTGTTTGTTTAAGTGAACTATTTCACATTTAAGAAAGGGAATAAGGGCCATCCAGGAAAGACCTTCAGCTTCAGGAACACACCTCGTTCATCCACCCGCAGAGCTCTGAAGGGCCCTTCGTTCCCCTGCAGGGCTTGGCGTCCATCGCTTCTGTGCCCGTCTTTCTTCTTGAAATGTGGGGAAAATACATCTAAATGTTGTTGCTGGACACTCGTTAAAAACAGCACAAATGTTGGAATGTCAGTATACACACACAGTTCATAAGGCTATGCTGGCGTGTGGTATATAAATATGGCTTCTATTTTGCTACCCACTTGTTTTCTCTCGGGTTATGCTCAGAGGGTCTATGGTGATCCATGCAGCCTTGTTTCATTAATTTTAATTGCTACATGGCTTCTACTTGTAAAAACACCACAGTTTATCCATCTTCCACCCATGGACATATTGAAATATTTTATATTTGCATCCTTAATCCCTCAGCTATGCTCTCCCAGTGAGCTCTCCAGTGCATGGGCTTTCTAGCCCTGTCACTGAGTGGTTGGGTCTGAGGACATGGCGACAGTGTCTTCCTCCAGCTTTACGCATCAGCTCCATTCTCCACTATAGGCTTCATTTTAGGTAATTTTCATCTCCTGGAACAGTTAGAGAAAATGTCCCTGGATTGTGTTTTGGTGACCCCATGTGAGCTTCATAGAGGGCAGTGGGAAGGGATGATTCCATCGAAGATGGCAGTGCTTTGGCCAGGAAGGGACAGTGGCAGGGTGGGTGAGTGGCCTCAGCAAACACCTGTCACTGGAAGCAGTGGTGGGTGAGCAGATTAAGAAGCCTATGCTTGGGTTTTGCTCTGATTCACAAAGGCAGTGTGACCTTTAGCATTATCCTTTTTAAAGATAGGGAAACTGAGGCTGGGCAACTCTAAGCAGATTCCTTGAGACAATGGGGACCCCTCAAACATAGGAAACCCCTCTGTTTTCTGCTCTATCCCTCCTAGCCCTGAAGACTTGGTGGTTCCTTGTGGCATCTAGAATAGGTCTTGGCATTTTGCAAGTGGGAGAACAAGCCTGGAACAGGAGCAGGTACGATTTGCTCACTTAAATTTGCAGCAGATACCGGTTGTGGTGGCACACACCAGTAGGAGTTGCTGAAGGAGGTGGAGGCAGGAGGATCACAGGTTCGAGGCCATCCTGAACTGAGGGAAAAAATTGCTACAGAGCCTTGAGGTAGGAGAGTGAAGATAGGGAAACCGAAGCTTAGAAAGGGGAAACAGTTGTGGCATAAATATGCCAAGAGTTAGCAACAACGCTCACATAGCAGCCGAATTTCCCGTTCTCACTCCTCTCCTTTTTAGGGTGTTTCTTTACCCCTCCTGGAACTGCATAGCTGCCCATACTCTCTGTGGATCGAGTACTGGTCTGTGGTTTGTCTCCTCAGCGGCACCCCTATAGGCTCCCTATAGAGCAACCTCTCTTGCCTTTGATGCAAATTCCTGCACTTTCCTGATAATATTCTGGGCTCTTCTTAACGCAAGGGGGTCAGCCGCGAGGCAGCTCGGCAATTTATAATTCTTGAAAATTCTGTTTGGTGACATGAGTTAGCATTTAATAGACACCCTGCCACCTCCTCTTTCCCTATTGTGACAAGCTCCTGGCAGAATCCTTTTGAGACTCAAGGTAATTGCACCACGCTGCGAAAGGGACGACCACGTTGCGCTCGAGTGCGTCTCAAAATCGTCTCCACAATAGACAGGCAGGTACGAGTTTGCTGGGCTTCAAGGTAATGATTTAAACTTAATTTGACCCTTGATGAGGGATCCAGTGTTTCCGGTCAGATGCAGTCTTTGGTTCGGACTTGCCTGCCATGCCTTCAACAGCAACAAAAATAATTCCTTGGTAACAAGTGCCTTTCTAAAGATGTCTGCTGCTGACAGCTAATATAGAATTATTGCCCCTGAATGCATTTCTGTAATTACTTCCCAGAGATCTGTCTTTGTGTTAGAAGACATTTCGCACTTTAGTAACGTAAGTGTTTTGGGAGGGCACGAACAATAATTACGCACAGTCTTTCCATGAAAATAAACCTAAAAAAATTATAAGAGCTAACGCTAAAATTGGTTAGAGTCAGGGAGGAATTTAGTTCGAATTTGATTCGTGTGTATTTGTTCCAAGTATAATAACCTTTCCTGTATGGAAACTTTTTTTTTTTAAACAAAAGCAATAATGACACAAAGAGCCCGCTTTCTAATTTTTGAGCCATGCTGAAGCTGAAAACTGATTAAAAGTGACAAGTTGCTCGGGACTGCATAAAGGAGCGTCATTACGGAGCCCTGATAGGAGACATTTGCGGTAATGGAAAATGAAATGATTCACAGTGTGATCAATAAAAAATTAGCAGCATTTAATAAAAGGTTTCTGCCTCATGTTGACTAAAGAGCATCAAGAGCAGTTTGAAATATGAGTTAAGTGACGGTTGGAGGATGAGCCCGGGGGTGAGTGGGGTGCCGTGTGCGTGTGCATAAAGATCACTTCGATACTGACCCTTGGGTGGAGATTGCCAAGCCCTAGGGTGGATCTGGAAGCTTCCTCTGTGCTGCCCACTTGACCTCTGACCTGTGGCTAATCTAATCCCCTGAAGTCTCAGCTCTTCCTGTGTGGGAATGTAGATGCCTAGGTTGGGGACCAACATGCAGAACTCCTGCATCTGTCCATCCCACCAGAAAAGGTGTACCGGCCTGGAGACCCCCTCCGTTCTCTTGCGGGTGAGAATGCTGGGCAGCAGGCTGCTAGTTTCTGTTCCGTGGGTTGCCGTAGGAAACTGGGTTTTAGACTCTGTCTTACAGCCCACGTGTGAGACTCCAAACACTCTCTTGGGGACTGGAGTGAAACAAGCAGAAAGCCAACAGACCTTAGCAAGTGGATGAGGTTAAGCTGTGCAGAGATCATGTGGTCCCTGGAAGAAACCTGTTGCCGTCGTCAGGGTCCCCGGAGGTGACCTGGGGTCTCTCTGCCCTGGGGGTGCTTGGCCTGGGTCAGGATGAGACCTGGCTACTGCTTGACTTACTCGTGTGGGGAAAAGGACCCAGCAGACCCTCAGCTTTTCTCCAGGAGACACTTCTGTGGTTCCTGGGATGTGGCACACACCAGACTGTCTCCATGGCCCGTCACTAGTTAACTTCTAAAGTGTTTTACACAGTCTTTGCTCTGTGTCTGAAGGAGAGAGGGGACTCTTGGTCTCCTAGGGCTGCACAGAAGCCAGGCTGGAGACCGCCCTGGGTTGGAGGGTCATTGGGAGGGGGAGTATCTGGCCTTTGGGTTCCAGTAGAGGCCTTGGAGCCTGGGCTGGGGTCTCTGGCACCAGAGATCCCTTGCATCTGGGCAGGAGGGAATGGAGTGCCTCTTCCGGGCTCTGTCACCACTGCCTGACCCTTCCCAAGGTTCTGTCTTCATACAGACCCATATCTGGATTTGTTTGTTCATTTGTTTGTTTAGCTGTGCTAGGGATGAAATGCAAGGCCTTGTACATGCTAGGCAAGCACGCTGCCACTGAGCCATACCCCCAGTGGGATCATTACATGTCACAGTGGATTGGGTCCTTCCTGACGGATTGCATGGTTCACTTGCTCTCTTCAGACTGCCTGCCTTTCTTAGTTCCCTCCCCCCCCCCCCCCCCCCCCCCCCCCCCCCCCCCCCCCCCCCCCCCCCCTCCCCCCCCCCCCCCCCCCCCCCCCCCCCTCCCGCCCCCCCTCCCTCCCTCCCTCCCTCCCTCCCTCCCTTTCTTGAGACAGGGTCTCATTGTGTATCTTTGGCTAGTCTGGAATCTCTTTGTATACCAGGGTGGCCTTGAACTCACAGAGATCCTCCTCCTACCTTTCTGCCTTTGGAGTGCTGGGATTAAAGGAATCCCACCCACCTCGCAGAGTCTTTTGGAGGACCCACTCTGTACTGCACCTACTGTGTGCTAGGCCCTATGCTAGGTGCTTATGGGTGAGCGAAGCTGATCCGACAAACTTCTGTTAACAGGAGCAGAAGGAATATTTAGCGAGTACTCAGTACACACGGGAGTAGGCAGGCAGCAAGGGGTGGGACTTAGGGAAGCCCTGGCTGCTGAGGTGGAGTGGGCCTAGTGAGCCCCCTCAGCCTTTGCAGAAAACAATAGAGGGAGCTGTTCCCCCTCGGGGACATCATGCGTGTTCTAAGTGTCTGTCCCAGGCACACTGTTTCAAAAGGCTCTGTTCCACAGTCCTGACTTACAGTCAGGCCTGCTGAGGACCAGAGAGGCACATGGTACCCAGAAGCCAAAGCAGCTTTGTTATGCTCATTCTGGGCTCTGTGTGAGCCCAGCCAAGCTTCTGCAGTCTGGCCATGTGTTCTGGTTAAGAGTAAGACAGACCCCTCCACGCCCCTGTCTCTTCATGGGGCTCCTCCTTCTGCAGCCATAAGGGGAGGAATTTTGCCCCAGCATCTTGGCCTTGAGTTCTCTACCGGGTTCTGGAACAGTTAGAGTCAGGCCTGGCTATAGCCACACATCAGCTGGTTTGATCTAACTCCCATGTGGTCCTGCCCATCTCTGGCCTGCCTGGAGATGTCACCTGATAGCTCTGGGAGGACAAAATGGTCACCACTTCAGGAGGTCTCCAGCAAGTCACAGCGTGCAATTTTCAGAGTTCCACGGTGGCTTAGTCCTACCGTTCCTCATCACTGCACGTGGTGCGATCCATTCTGTTAAGATTGTGTGGCTCGGGGGAGTGTCACCGTTAACTACTTAATGGAAAACATTTCTTTTCCCCTTCCAGTGAGATCTTGTCCCCTCCTCTCCTTCCTCACCCCACCTGCTCTGTTGCCCTCCCTGCTCCCACAGTTATCTCAAGTGAGCCTGTGCAGGTGTGCTATGGGCAGAGGAAGCTGCCATGTCCCTGTGCCTTTGTGGGATGGGTTGAGGGAGCGTGTTCTCCCCTTGTCTGTCTATAAACAATTGTCAAGAGCAAGACGCTTGTGATGGAATGTTGGCTTTATTCCAGCACAGAGCTGGGCTCAGTTCTCTACAGTGCCTCCAGCAGTGGATAGAGTCTAGTACGGAGCTGGGCTTGGTTCTCTGTACTGCCTCTAGCAGTAGATAGAATCTAGTAGGTATTTAGTAAATGCTGGCGGACTGCACGTGTGGAGTTTTGTGTCTGATAGGTCTGGGGGAAAGCTCGATGCCAACCAGGCGTGGTTGGCAGAAACCGGAGTGATGCCAGCATGAGCAGACAGACCCTAGTAGCGGGAACTCATAACATGACCAGGTTACAGGATCATCCTCGTGTTCAGATTGAGGATAAGGCTCTTCAGTGTAAGCCATCGAGATCACATAAAATGGACACAAACCTAGGGCCCGAGTGTCCAAAGAAGGGCCACTGTCATACTGTTCAGCTGACCGTCTCATCTAAGGAGCATTGAGCAGATGGCCCAGATGTGAGAACCCCTGGTTGCCCCTGCTTGGTATCTCATGGAAGAGACTCTCAGCTGAGCTCTAGGCCACATCCAGTCTTCCAAAGGCTTAATATCCTACCTCCGCCATTTCTCTGTGTAGACTTAGCAGTCCTGGAACTAGCTCTGTAGTCTAGGCTGGCCTTGAACTCAGATATCTGCTTGCCTCTGCCTCCAGAGTACTGGGATTAAAGGCATGGTGCCACCAAGCCCAGCTGGCACTGTTTCCTAAAACTTAAAAGTCAACACATTAAAAACAAAACAAAACAAAACAAAACAAAAAAACAGAGGTTAGGGGCCAGTGAGATAGTTTAGTGTGTAAGGGCACTTGTAGCCAGGCCTGACAGCCTGGGTTTGATCCCGGGCTCCCATGTGGTAGGAGAGAAGATTCCTCTGAGTCTTATGACCTCCACACTTGTGCTGTGACCTGTATAATAAGTACATGGACACACGCAAACTTGATTGTTTTAAAAATTCCAGAGATTTTCCATGAAAATGAAGACCTTCTTTCTGTAAGGAAAGAATAGCGTGAAGCTGTGCTGGATGGCACTCTCCACTGGCAATGACCGTCTCTAGGAGCCAGGCTGGGCTCCTTCCTTGAGGCCTTCCAGGAACACCCGGTGTGTACAGTGTGTGACGTTGGAGATTTGCTTCACGTGGTGTTTGAGTGGCATTGGGTTTTCACCCCAGTCTGAACCTACTTGGCTCTCTGTATAATCGGTGTGAAGTGACGTATCCCTTAATGGGCTATCAGTCACAGGATGTTCTGGTTAGTGTTCTTGTCGACCTGATACAGTTGAGGTCATCTGGGAAGGGAAACTTCAGTTGAGAAGAGGCCTTCATCACATTGGCCTATAGGTGTGTCTGGGGGGCGATGGGGGGCATTTTCTTCACTAGTGGCCGATGTGGAAGTGCCTAGCACACTGTGGGCAGTGCATTCCCGGGCTGCTGGTTATGGGTGGCATAAGAAAGCAGACTGAGCAAGCCAGTGAGCAGTGGTCCATGTCCTCTGCGTCAGTTCCTGCCTTGACTTCCTGTCCTGGCTTCCCTC
Organism: Alexandromys fortis; assembly: GCF_014885135.2. Classification (NCBI taxonomy): domain Eukaryota; kingdom Metazoa; phylum Chordata; class Mammalia; order Rodentia; family Cricetidae; genus Alexandromys; species Alexandromys fortis. The sequence continues at coordinate 970,572 of NW_026068054.1, read as the reverse complement.
AGCGATGGACTGTAGCACAGGACTGGAAGCCAAATGAACCCTTTCTTCCCCAAGTCACCTTTGGTCATGATGTTCAATTGCAGCAATAAAGATCGAAAACTAGGACACAGACGAAAGATGCCGAGGAAGGAGGAGACCTTGGCTACAACACTGTGAGTCATTCTTGGTTGTAGGGTCCAGAATCTCTTCCCTGGAAGGTTCCGGTTATTTCCAGGGTCAGCTGGGGTCCTGGGTTGGACCAGTCCCTCCTGGACAGTACACCCAGCCAAGCTCATGAAGTACAGTCTGCCCCTGACTTCTTCCTTCTGTGCACCCACTGACCCTGACCGGGGCAACAGTCACTTCTTTAAGAGGCAGAACACGGTCAGTCAGTTATGTGTTGAGATACTTGCCAAGAGCTCTGCTGCCAAGGGCACCTTAGGTTGAGTGTTAAACACTGGTTCACACTGCGAATTCTGTAAACCTGCAGATGATAACGGCTCCCTCAGAACTTGAGGCCGGCAGCGGATGCACGAACATTCTGTCTAATTGGGGCCAGAGACTTTTGGCCCTGTTTGGTTTGTTCCCGTGTCCCTGTCCTTGCAGGCCCATTAGCTCAGGCTGTGTCAAGAATGCCCCCCTCCTCTGCAGACGGGACCCATATATGGAGCTAAGCTAGCCAGCACCCAAGTTCTGAGAGTGCTTCTTGCCATGGGAGCGTGTCTTAAAGAAGCTTACAGGCTGTCAGAACAGAGTATGGATTTCTTACGTAGGGAAACGTAGCCTCCAGTAAACGTGGGTGTGGAAAACACCTTCCAGCCTGTTTTCCCTCTCGACCACAGTAGGTGTAAGGACAAGGAAGGTGGGGTCAGGGAACGGTGAGGTAAAGGTGTCAATGCTGGCCGCCTGGCAGACTCAAGTCACATGGCAAGCTTGTTAGTGGGGGCTCAGTCTTCTCTCTGGGCTGAGTTTTATTAATGGTGTGTGGGGTGCCTGCATGGATATATTTGTGCCTTTCACAGGGGCATGTGCCTTGATCTTCACACCTTCTCAATCCTTAGGAACACATGAAGCCTCACTTGCTGAGTGATGTCTTTAACCCTTACCTGGGTCATGATGGTGAGTGGGTTGGGTCTGACTAACAGCAGCAATAAGCCAGTAGCCACGAACTCTTTTCTCACACCATAGACTAGATACCGGACTTCATATTTATTACCTCGTTACAACAATTAAAGAATTAAATGAGCCGGGCAGTGGTGGCACATGCCTTTAATTCCTGCACTTGGGAGACAGAGGCAGGCAGATCTCTGTGAGTTTGAGTCTAGCCTGGTCTACAGAGCTAGTTCCAAGACAGCCCGGGCCATACAGAGAAACCCTGTCTCAAAAAACAAAGATTAAAAAAATAGAGTTAAAAGAGACAAGAAATGACTTGTTCAAAGTTCCCACTTGCTGAACTGAGTCAGGTTGGCTCCACACAGCCTGTGGCCCTTGTCTGTCTTCTCTACCCTTTCCATAGTCCCCAAACTACAAATCCAGCCATCTGCTGCTTGTGTGGATTGTTATTTCAGTGACTGCCTTTAGTCCATCAGCAGTGGGCTGTACCTGGTGTCTTGATGTTTCTAGACCACGACTCTCAACCCTTGGATGTACCTGGAACTCAGCACTGGGTGGTTCTACTTCCTGCAGAGGTGGGGAGCTCAGAGTCACGTCCAGGTCCTCTTGTGAGAAGAGTTGACAAACGAAGCCCTCCAAGTACTTGCCTGCTTGGCTGACCGGCGACTCGTGCCCTCTCCTCCTTCCCAGCCCCCTTCCCCCTGTGACCCTTCTTTCTGCCTTTGCTCTCCCCTCCCACTCAGAACCTCCCAGGCTCATGTACTTAGCGGTAGGAGGGCCTTGGCTGCTCTCACATCTTACCATGCTTGTCCGTTTAGTGAGTGTTGCTCTCTCCTTGCTGCAGCTGGAACAGATGCTGCCTGTCCCACTCAGACTCTTGTGGGTGCAGCAGAAGCCAGAGGCTCAGGCAGGAGGCACTTCTGAGGTCACGTGAAGCAGGGGACTTCTAGAGCTGTCTGTGTAACCCACATTCCTGCCCCACTTCCCCCCTCAGCTTCCCACCTGCTCATTCATTTGCCCACATCCCATTTCTTAAGTGTCTTTTCTGTGCCAGGCTTTCTGTGGGCTTTGAGACCACCAAGATAAACAGGGCTAGGAAGTGCACTGACGTTTAGCAAACATGTCTATGTTATGCCTGGCACACCCTGGGCACTCAGGAAACATTTGTGGATGAGGGTGGAGTGAATAGAGGTGTGTGATTGTTGGCATTGGCGTGTCCGATTCTCTAGCTCTTCCCTTGGAATATCATGGTCTTCTGCCACCACCATGTGGTGCTCAGCCCTCAAGTCTCAAAGTCAAGGCCTTCCCCGTGGTTCGTGGAGGCTCTCAGAGTGTCCAGGGCCTGTACGTGACACCTGGACCTACAGATCTTCCCGGGAAGAGAAGAGGCACCCATGTGGGCACAGTGCCCTTTGACCCGGGGACAGAGGGACCTCATTCACTGCTGATTCCTGTTGAGACTGTCTCAGATGCCCGTAGGTGCTGGGGAGCCCCACAGCATCCCCAGGTCAGAAGCCCAGGAAGTTTCCCAGACTCACAGCCTCAGACTTTCCTTTTCTTTCTCTGAACAGGACAAACACAGCTGTTTTCCATGCAGCATTTCCTCAGCTTCCCCCCTTTAATGTTTGGGGATTTGGAATCCAGAGCTGCTTTTTGTGGGTGTTCCTAATGTAGTTTGCTTCCCTGTCTTAAATTCGGGTAGCCATGGTATCAAGGCATTGAGCTACTGTGACATGGAAGCCCTAGGTTGAGGACCCCAAAATTCCTTCTGCTGGGGAGGCTGGGTCACCTTCCTCTTCCTTCGTCAAACTTCTGCCTTCTCTCTGCCACTTCTTAGGCGGTGTGGTGCTTTCTTCAGAGTGCATGGCTCTCCCTCATACTCTCACCCTGAGAAAGATTGTGGCATGGTGGAGTAAAGGAACACTACTTCCTAACGAGAAGCAGCGTGTGCCGTGGCCTCTGCTGCTGGAACCCTCCAGTCCATACCTTTTGGATCTGGATTCTGAGTTTCATAGACCATAGAATGGCACCAAGGGGCGGTTTGCGGGAAGCCACTGTGACACAGTAGTCTCTCTGTACAGCCTGAATACTTTGAGACCAGCAATATGTGACTCTTTCGGCCTAAGAGTTGATATCTTTCTGTGGTCCCACTTAGTACCATCTGCTAAATAGTGCTTGCAGACATAGAGGCTTGCTTATTTGAAACCAGTTCGCTTTTCTGCATCCTCAGCGCTTACTGAGTGCCCACTGTGTGGCTGTCTGCACCAGAGGCTGGGGAATGGTAGTGAGCAGAAGCAGCCCTGGCCACACCCCATGGAGTTGGCAGTCTGATGGGCATGCTCTGGCCAGTTTAGTGTCAAGCCTCCTGCATTCGGTGCTTGCAAGCGACTGACAGTCTGTTGTTATTTCTCTCTGTTCTGAGGGCCGGCTGGGTTTTATGGCAGATTCTCTTGGTGTCCCTTGAGTGGCAGCTGTGTGGCGGCCAGAGCTATAGCCTTAAGAAGTTTTTCAGGAATGGAAGTCTGAACTGGTGTATGCCCATGGGTTGTATACCCATATACTGGTACTGGATGTTAAGCCGAAGCTGTGGTAGGCTTGGGCTTCTCGCAGTCTGGCGGCTCATTCCCAGTGGGAGGATCCCAGGAGACCTACAGGGATGCGGCAAGCTTCTTCTACCTACTGTCAGGAGCATCCCTGCACACCACTTCCATTGCATTCTATTGATTAGAGGCTCACCAAGGCTGCCAGCCTGTGGGGGATTGTAGGTGGGACACATAGGTCCCTCTTCTTGATGGGTGAGGGGTCAAGGACTTGTTGCAGAGGGACAGGTGGATGGAGAACTATTTTGGTGTGTCTAGGAAATGCAGACCGAGACAGTGGGCGAGAAAGGAAAAGCAATCCCGTCCTCATAAGCATCTTTTGTACCGAATGTTCTCACAACGCGGGGTAGGGAGGCAGGGGCCCAGGTGTGTGTGGGCTTTGTGTTAGGTGGGTGAGAGGTAAGGGTGTTCTCCTGCCTGCTAGGGAACAGGAAGTATTAAGTCCTGGGCAGAAGCAGTTTGGCAGTTCTTGGAACCATGTGGCTATGCAGATAGCTGCTTGCACAGAGAAGAAGCAGGAGCCAACACAGACCCTCCCTCTGACTTCCATGGTGTGGACAAGTCCCCAACACTTGGCTCATCATTTCTCATCAAGTCTGCGTTGTGGGTGAGCTGTATGGTGGCCTGGTCTTGACTAACGCATAGAACCCCGTTTTCATTACTTAGAATGGGGCCATGAAGTCAACTGCCCATAGCACTCCCCACATGGCTGTGTTTGGAAGGGGCTGGGCAGCCAACGAAGGTCCAGTTAATGCCAGCTGCTGTCTTGATGGCTGCCTGGGCAAAAACTTTAGAAAATGCCAAATTGTGAGCTTTCTGGGGTGGAGTGTAAGGTCTGGGAAGTAGAGGCCGTAGAGTTTAGATCAGGGAGGCAGGGTTTTCTGGCTCAGTTGGTTTCCTGTCCCATGCATGTGGCCACAAGGGAGTAGCCCCATGCAAAGTCCTTGGGTTTCCCCTTTTCAAGGCTTCAGCTATGGTGGATGGCATCTGGGAGAACCAGAGTGGGCTGGGAGGGAAAAGAACTGACTAACCACCTCACAGACCCAGAGGCCTTGACAGGTTGAAGAAACCAGCAGGTTGCCTTTCCCAGGTTGGTGATTGCTGTGTCTGATCTCCAGGTGGCTGGAGGACCAGTAGGTTGGCTGTGGTTGATGCCGGGAGGCCTCTGTGCCCAAAACATGTGATGGCTCTTGGTAGGGACTGGGACATGCCTAGCTAGGCCTCTGCCTCCTGTGCTTGTTCTAGCCACATGCAGGTTCAGAGTGGGGACCAGGAGGACCTCTGAGGCTGGCCAGGGAAGGAATGGGGCAAGCAAGGCTACCTCTGACTAGTTGAACTGGGTCAGAGGAAAAGGGAAGGTCAATCCTCGGACCCTAGTGGCTTATTCTGAGGCTGGTTCTGGGTGGGTCCAGGATCGAGGAGCAGCCAGAGAGTGCTCCAGGGAGGATGTTGGCCCAAGAGCCCTCTGTTCTCCTGAGCCTTGGGCCTCTGGGAAGAGATGGACAGTGTAGGCCCCACTTCTTGTATAGGTTGGGGTGACCCTGGAGCCTCTTTTTCCTTCCCTGACAAAAGAAGACTTTTCATCCTTTTTCCTGCTGGTAAAGATTCTAGAATGGTGGCTGAGTAGGAAAGTGGAGTCCATCTGTCTGTCCTTCCATCTTTCCTTTTCTCTCTTCTTCATTTGTTCTTGCTTTTTGAGACAGTTTCTCTGTTAAGCCTTCGCTAGCCTGGAACTTACTCTGTAAACCAGGCTGGCTTTGAGTTTATCCGCCTGCCTCTGCCTCCCAAATGCTGGGATTAAAGGTGTGGGCCACCATTGTCCTGCCAGCGTCCTTTCTTGCAGTAAAGGGGACTCTACAGAGCCTGTCCTGCCCAGGCTTGGAGTGCTTATTTCCAAGGTTCTGATAGCTTGGAGTCAGCAGAGCCGCTGGGTGCTGATTCTTCAGGGATCGTCTCTTCCTCAGAACTTGGGCTGGCTATCCAGAGCCTTTCCTGAAGGTCAGGCTGGCGGAGCTCTCCACCCCTTGGGAGGCCAATGGTGAGGTCTGGGCTCTTATCTGCTCCTTCCCTCTCTCCCCTCCCTTGTCCTTTTCTGCACAGCCACCCCGTCTTCCCATTAGTAGCCAGACATAGGGGAGGTGACAGTTTCTTAAAACAGATTTATAGTCTTGGACGACTTTATGGGCTTTTGCCTTATAAAACCGGGAGTTGACATTCTGATTTATCTACTCCCGAGTCAACAGGATGTACCAGATTTAAAGAGATCAAATGCAGTGTGGTGTTTGTGGTTCCAGTTGTGGATTTGCTGAGCCATTACAACTAGAATTGCCAAGTAAATATGGCAGGGAAAAAAAGAAAACCAAACCAAGGGGGTAATTTAAATATGTCTATTAAACTGTGTGTTAAGTAAAGTAGCAAAGGCTCGGTGCGGAGTTGTAACTTACTGTCTAGAGAGTTAGTTGCGCAGATAAAATTGGAATTATGACTCTTTTAAATCCTCTGCAGAAGGTTTCCTTTGTTTTTGTTTCTAAATTAAGGGAAGAGACCGTAAACTAGAATTTCAGAGAGCAGTGCTTGCCTGTGTAACTACGACGTGTGATGATTATACCTTTGAAGGCTCTGAATGATATTTTTTATTTCTTCACTTTCTGTTTCTTCACATTGCAGTTGCTGCTGTGGATCAGATTCCCTGAGATAAATATGCTGCTTAGCTTTTAATGGGATTTCTGTATTGCCAGGAGTTGGCTTGTTCTGGTAATAAAAGAACCTAAAAATTGTACATCCCTTAATTGGTAAGAAGAGAGATGTTTTGATGGGCCACAAATGGAAGCATTGATTTTTTACTGCCTCTGCCGCGTGTCCTACGCTGTTCCCTGCCATGGAAGGCGGCAGCTGGCTCTCCGATGAGCTGATTTGTGTTCCCAGGTTCTTGATGCTGGGGGCTTGGAAGTGTGTGTTCTTTGCAGACAGGAGAAATAGAGCCCTTATAACATCATCTGTTTCTAAATTGAAATATTTATGGGTCTGTGCTTTGCTCCTCAAATTGAATGCGTTCCTAGCTTGAGGTCTCTCTCTTATGCTTTGGCGACTGGCCCTGGGGAATTTAAAGGTTGTCTGCTAAGCCTTTTTTGGTGACAGTTATGTGCATGCAGATATGCACATAACACATATGCATGCACTTTTGCATGCATACACATTTGCATAAATACATTTATGCATGATAGAGGCCTTTTTAGTTGATTTAGATCAGTGCTGCCAGGTTTTGACCAGTACAACTGTGTGTGGAAAGGGATAACACACACTTTAGTTTTCCAATCAAGGGTCCCTGTGTTTTAGTGGGCAAACCGCTGATGTTTATGAGTGTTACTGACATTATATGTAGTAAGTATATTTGCCTTCTTATTTTCTTTCTGTACATTGCTTTACAAGTTTTGTTAATTGCTAAGATTGAGGCTTTTTTCTGCTCCCACAGATGTGGTAAGGTATAGAGAAGTCAGGGAATGGAGGGTGCTGGGGTGTTACCCCTCTGCTGGGCATGGGAAGGCCCTACTTTGAAATGGGACACACAGAGCTGTCCCTCTCTGTGGGATGCTGCACAGTGTGACCTCTTGAGCTCCTTTTCAGCTCTGTGAAATGGGGCTGTGTACCTAGAGATGTGGCTTTGCAGCGCGTGTAAATGCAGAGCAACAATGTGGTCTGGAGTCTTTCCCCTCCACAGGCTCACCGCATAGGGTTAAGTCCAGAGAAGTTGTTAATCTTATAGAAACCGCTACCGTTATCCAAGCCTTGTTATTTACTCCCTGGTCACTGGGAACGGCCCGATGGGTTCAGGCTTCCTCTTGTCATGGCTTTGTTTTGTTGAGGTTTCAGTCTGTGAAACCAGACCAGCCTGATATTCACTCTATAGCTCAGGTTGGTTCTGACCTCAGAATTCTTACACCTCGGTCTCTTCAGTGCTGAGATTCAGTCAGGCCTCCATAACTGGCTCCATTCAAGTTCCAGATTTAACCATCCCGGATCCTTCAACTTCATGCGCCTTCTAGAGACAGGGCATTTACGGGGACTTGGGAGATGTGTTGTGTGGAGGGGTCAATGTGACTGAGATCTCTCTCCCCATTCCAAACTGCGGGGCTTTAGGGAAAGCGACAAGTCAGGGTGTGTTTGGCGCAGCTGCGGGCGCCTCAGAGAGGTACGCCATAGAACTGGATTGTTAGGAAGCAAATGCTAGGCGTTCTCACTTCCCTTGAGGGGTCACAACACCCAGCATCCACGCATAGAGGGAAGATGACAGGAAGTCCTCCTAGAAGATTTGCGCCATGAATTAAAGAATCTAGTTGAGAATTACTGCACCACATGCTACACCCCCCCTCCAATATATTAATATACTGAGAGGTGTCAAGAATAATGGACCCCAGGAGGTAGAGTAATTAAATGTATCGTAATAAATACTGGGTGATTCTTTTAAACCCCTTTTCTGAGACCCTGTCAGCTGACGTGGACCGTATTCTTCCTGTTGGCAGGAGGCCTAGAAGGAGAGCCAGAGTGTGATCGGAAAACCAGCCGTGCGCTGGAAGACAGGAACAGCGTGACAAGTCAAGAGGAGAGAAATGAGGACGATGAAGACATGGAGGATGAGTCAATTTACACCTGCGATCACTGTCAGCAGGACTTCGAATCTCTGGCAGACCTGACGGACCACCGGGCCCACCGCTGTCCTGGAGGTAATGCTAAATAGCGCCGGGATTCTGACAGGTGGTTACACGGATAATTGGACATAGCAACAGCTTGAAGCCTCAAGTGAGATTAAAGAATTAATAATGTAATTTTACAGTTAATGTCATTTTATTGTGGTGTCTTGGGTACCCTGTATCCTCCTTTAAATAAAATTAAAAATAAAAGCCACAGCTTCCTGGCAGGCAGAAATTGGGTGGAGGTGCCCTGTTTCTGTCTCGCATACAGTCTGCAGGCTGTAAGTGGGTGAATCCGTACCCCAGATTTATGGAAAGCCTTTTGGAAACCTAGCAATTAAGAGGTTGTTAGTCTAAAGTTAAGCAGCTTAAGTGTGGAAAGCCATGCAAAGCAGTAAGCTGTGGGGAAGGGCTTGTGATGGGACGGGGGAATTCTAAAGACCAAGGCCAGCCTGTGCAGTGGGGACCCAGGTCGACCCCTGGGCTTGGTGCTCTCCTTCTGGGTAAGAGGACCAGTAGAGATGACGGCATCCAACACTTTGAAGGGTGTGTTGGGACATGGGGTCATGAGGAGCCGCTTCAGACTTCAGCAGAGTGCATGCTCTCTTTGTCTGGTGTGTAGGAAGCTGGGAACACGTGCATATACTGGGGTGTGCCAGCTACACTACAGGAGCACGTGTACCATGTATGTCTGGGCTCTGAGCTTTGTAGAGGGAGGCCATAGTAGCTTTGTTCTTTTCACAACTCTGTATTTCATGATGGTTATCAGTAAAACCTTTCGGATGCTAGTTTTGAGGAAAGGGCCTCTAAACCTCAGGTCGATTTTCTAAAGGGGTACTGTCACCCATTTGGGATCGGATTTATTGGTAGGAAGCAGCTTGAAATTTAAAACTCTTGCTTATCCTGTTCCTTAGGTATGGCCGGGTCTCTCCTGAGACGTATTCTCCCATCTCAGCAGGTCCTGGAACAGGGTTCTATCCATCTCCTCACCTTCCTTCAGCTCTCAGCATCAACTTGAATCTCACGCCTGTCTTCCATCCTTTTAACAATGCTAGTCTTTCTATGTGGAGAAGAAATCAGTCTGGAGCAGGGGCAGGGAGAGGCAGGGGCCGGGGCTGAGGTCTGTGTCCGAAATAAGAGCAGGCAGCTTCAGGTAGGCAGACCTCTCCTACTGGCAGGCTCTTTTCTCCATGGCCTCCAGCGGGTTGAACTCTGCAGCAGCCCGTTTGCGGAATGCCCAGCATTGGTATTGATGTCGGTGGTACCTACTATAACTAGAGCCTTGCCTATTTCCTAACAGGACCCCACTAACGACCTCCATTGGGATGTGATATCTAGGAACACCCCCAAAACCTGGAGCCTTGGAAGGGACTCAGAGTATGAGAAGTGACCTTGCTTAATAGCATCCCGGAGAAATTCATTATCACCCCGGTCTGGGAGCTTCCTGACATGGACGAGACATGCAGAATTCTCCTCAGGACACTTAGGATCACTGAAATGGACCACTGGGAATCGTGGGGCCTTATCGCAAACTCTTCTCTACCTGGGGGGGAATCACACACTCCCATTGCTTCTGCATTGCCAGCTGTTGTGTGTGGAGCACCCTGGCCTTTCCTCCTGAGGCACCCTGGCCAGTTCAAGCTATTCATTCACCTTACCAGTTATGGTCTATGCATTGGGCTTCAGCTTCCAAATGTTATGAGGGACTTGGTTTCTGCTTTTGTATGAGAAGTGATATAAAAATGTCGTAGCAGTAGCTGGATGTCACGCCTTTCATCCCAGCACTCAGGAGGCAGAGGTAGGTGGATATCTGTGAGTTTGAGGCCAGCCTGGTTCCCAGAGCTACTTCTGGGACAGCCAGGGCTACACAGAGAAACCCTATCTAAAAAATCCAACCAGCCAGTCAACCAACCGAGCAACTAAAGAAATAAGAAAAGAGAGTATCTCTGTTTCCTTGGCCGGGCTCGCCGTTGATCGGTGATAGAGCCAATAGTCCTGCTCCCTGCTGGACGCTGGACAGAAGCTGGTGGCGGTCTGTCCGCTCTGGGGGAAAGGCACTCCAGAGAGACTCTTGCTAGTGGAGTCCGGCAGCTTTGGGCTCTGCTGAAGTTCCTGTCCCTAAGGCAATCTTACACTAAGTCTTATCACAAAAGTGAAAAACTCAGTGTCTGCCTGATTCTCTTGATTGGCGCTCAGCACACAACACATATATGACTCAGGTGTAGGAATTTTACACGCGCGTGCACACACACACACACACCCCTGCCAGCAGCCAGTCTGCTGAGCAGGGGACTCTGTTGTGTGTCCTCTGGTCTAATTCAGCTGTACACTAGGGTCTACACCGTATGTTGAATTTGAACAGTTTGACAAGAACTCAAACTCCAAAGAATTCAAGGAAACACTTCTTTAGTAAATGCCAGTTTACCCTACAAACGGTTATGGAGGATATGGGCATAGCAATGAGAGGGTGAAGTGTAGGGAAGGGGCATGGAACTTCCTCCCTCTGCATGATACAGTCACCACCAAAACTTCCTAGCCCTGGTCTCCTGGGCTTTCATGGAGATTCATTGCATCATCAGGCGGCTTAGATTATTGACCATTGGACGTTGGTATACCCTCTAGCCCCTCCCCTTCCTGGAGGTTGGGACCAATCAGAGGCTGTCAGGACACAAAGCTCCCCCCCCCCCCCGTTGAGAATTTGGGGGTCTAGGGCAACACCACCTGTCTTTTCTGATGTCCATTTCTCTGAGAATGAAAGTTTTGTCTGCTGTAGAAGCCGGCACTGCCAGGATGTGGGGGGAAGGGGAGCCCCTCTATGAAACTGCATAGCGAGTGGAGGACCATGATGTGTGCCTTCATGGAAAGTGGTGTTTTAAAATGATATGTTTACTGGTGTGCATGTGCGTGTAAAGCCAGTGCTCAACCTGGGTTGTCATTTCCCAACTGCCTCCTTTATTTCTATTTCTATGTTTTATTTAAATGAAAGGGTGTTTCGTTGGCGCCTGAGCCTTGCTACTTAGGCTAGGATGGCTGGCCGGCCACCGAGTGCCACAGATTCGCGTGTGTCTCTGCCTCCTCGGCTCTGGGATTGCAAGTGTGTGCCACCACACCCAGCTTTTCACACGAGTGCCGGGGATTGAACTGAGTTCCTTGGATTTTCATGGCAAGCACTTTAGCCACCGAGCTAACCACAGCCTGGGGCGAGGTATACTTGAGTGTAGCTTATTCAAAACTCTTTTGTCCTGGAACCCACGTTAGTCAGTTTTTCTTTGCCATGACCAAACAGATAAACACAACTTAAATGAGGAAGGATTTATTTTGATTCCCAATTCCAGAGATTTCAGTCCATGGTCACCTGGCTCTGTTGTTTCTGGACCAGGATGAGATGGACCATCATGGGGAAGAATGTGGCAGGGGAAATCTGTTCATCCCATGGTAGCCAGAGAGAAGGCGGGGATGGGGAGGGAGAAGGAAGAAGGAGGGAGGGGAGAAGGGAAGAGAGACAGTGAACAGCTGGGTGTGGTATATCCTTCCAGGGCATTCCCCCCAGTAATTCACTTTCCTGGATTAGGCTCTATCCTTCAATAACTCTATGATATGATTAATTCATTGATTAGGTCTGAGTCCTTATAATTACTTCCCCAACCCCCCACCCCCTTAGCTAGCAACCCAGATCCCAACACATGAGCCTTCAGGGGACATCTCTGATCCACAAGAGAACCTCTGGACTCTTCTATCTGAAGCATTCGGGGTAGTAATGGAGGGGTGGTGCCTGGCTTCATCAGCATGTAAGGAAAGAGTTGCGAGGATTGGGGATCAGGTGTGGGGGTCTGTCCCAGAAGGGTAGCTGTCTGTGCAGAGGTGGCAATGGGATCCTTAAGGATGACCCCACCTGGCCCCTAGGCCTCTCCCGAGGAACCCTCATTTTCGGTCACTTTCTCAGAAGGTGTCATTGTTTCTTGGTAGGAGTGGCTGTATGTTGGGCTCATCTGTCTTTGAAGCGTGAACTTGAAAGAAAGTTTCTTTCTCCCCTCCCCCAGCACACAGAGAGTTATGTGTGCATCTTAGGCTATGAAAAGAAACAAGGAAAACTCCAGCCTCCTCTGTTCTCTCATTCCCTGTCTTTGCCTCTCTCCAGCCCCTGGCCCCAGCAGGGTAGCAGACACTTCCATGCTTGTGTTTAGCCCTTAACTTTCTCTCGGTAGGTTCTCATGTCACTTTTCTTTCTTGGGGTGGTGGGGAAGTGGGGCTCTTGGTTTCAGACAGTAGAGTTCAAGGAGAGGAAGTTTAGGTAGCTGGGAAATGTGTCCATCCTGTAAGCAGAATGACTCCCTACATTGTTGACTTCCAGTAGCTGGCTTGCTGTGCCTAATACAGACGTGACTTGTGGGCACCCTGTTAGGAGACGCTGTGTATTTGGTGAAGTTTGAATTGCAGCTTTCGGAAAATCCCCACTAATTCAGGCTCTTAAATAACTTTAGAACGGGGAGTGGCTGGAATTTACCCAAACACATGAAAGGGCTAGGAATGGTTGTAGCCAGGAGCTGGGGGGGGGGGGCCTCCAGTGACTTCAGAAAGTGTCTCTGGGCACTCACTGCCTGGGGCTCCGCAGAAGCAGGTTCCATTTGGCCGTGGGCAGCTCCCAATGTTGATGTGCCATTGAAGCCGATCACCGTGGCCCTTCAGTCTAGATTCAGATGGAACCTTTTCTCATTTGCCGGCACCAGTGCCGGCTTGTGAGGCTTAGTCTGTGATTTCAGCTGACCGTTGCTTTGGCCTAATTGAATGAGGCTGCCCTCCTGAGGAGGCTGGGTGCTCTGTCTATGCCACTGTGACATTTTAAAACTGACTTTCCGCAGTGATTCTTCTGATAGTGCCTAGAGCTGGCTGTCAGTCCTGCTTGCCACCAATCCCGGCTCCCAAGCTGAGCTACTGATGGCTTTTAGAAGCAGTGGCCTCTTTGCTAACGGGACAGCTATGGTATGTCTAGCTTTTCATTACAGGGATGGGAGGGGCAGGTGCAGTCTCTGCCGAAAGCCCTGGTGTCTAATACGAGGCTGTAGGGCATGCTCCATGCAGTAGACAGAGCCTGCAGGACTGGTGCAGAGCTGAGTCCGATGTCCTCACTTGGGCTGCCATGCTCTCATCTCTGACTTTGCTCAGGCTGCATGATGACTCTAGAGGGCAGTAGGGAGGCCCCAGGGTACATGATGACCGGAGAGGGGTCTACGGAGGAGGCCCATGAGGTCCCTGGAGCCCAGAGTGAAAAATAAGCCAATACTCCTTAGCGTGTGCCATGGGCTGGGCTTCCTGTCCACGTTTAGCTCTTCCAGCATGCAGGGCATTGTGAGGTGGCCTGGAACTTGTCCCCACTGCCTTCCCTGATCGCCCTCTCTGTCACGCTGTGCCCTTGGTCCGTGCCCCTGTCAGTGTCTGCAGGGCGCCTGCTATGGTTTTCACCATTTATTGTCCATGTCCCTTATTAAGCTTTCATGAACACAGAGCCACGTTGGTTGTGGGCCATTTTATTTTAGCCCAGCACCTAGCAGACAGACGCACTTAATCCATGCTTGTTGAATGAATCAATGAATGAACGCTCTCCGCTTAGCCTTTACAGCAATCCTAGCAAGAGGCAGTAGTCCCCCCCACCCCGCCACTCCCATTCACTCTCAATGTATACATTGGGTAACTGAGGCTCAGAGTTGAAGGTGCTCACCCAGAATAATAAATCCCGGAAGAGAGGGTGACAGGTGAGTTCTGTATTGTGTGTTGCAAGAACACAGGCTGGAGGCAGTGTGGAGTTCTGAGCCAAACTCCAGACGCAGCCCTTCTAAAGGCCCAGTCACAAAAACGTAAGGCGGGAATCTGTTTAAACAACAGCAAAAGCTGCGTTCCCTTCAGTTATTGTTGCTGCTGCTTCTCGAGGACACAGGACTGTCCCCAGCCTCCCTGAAAGGCCAGCCGCCTTCTTCTCGTGAAGGTGAGATGTGGCGGTAGCAGAAGCCAAGGGAAAAGTTAATTAGACCCTGGTTTGTTCAGCTGTGGCCAGAGTGACCTGTGGGTCCCAATTACAGGTCTGGGGCCGTGCAAACGCTGGCACCTCTGCTGGCCTTGTTTCTGTGTGCCGCTGGCCAGGGCTTGCCTTTGTGTGCCGGCTTTGGCCTCTTTCTTGCTCTAACAGCACCGGGGTCCCTCCCCACCTTATTGGCTTGGGGCATCCCACATACTGGCTCTGTTCGGACAATGAAGAGAAGGGCTGGAGTCAGCCGCCAGATACACAGGTGCAGGGTATGACTTTCTTGCAACTGTGGGGAACTGACACCCAGTAGTGCAGAAGGCTTGGGGGGCTTGAGTACAGTCTCCCACATTGGGGGCTTTCCTGTGTGCAGACAGTATCTGGTTAAAAACAGAGCAAGAAGTGGTATTAGCTACCAGATGTGTAGGAGCCAGAGATACCAGCCCAGTGAAATGTCATACATATGTATGATGGGGCAAACAGACAAGACTGACTACTGAGGGGCTCAAAAGGGAAAGGAATAAAGAGGCAGGCCCTCGGTTGGAAAGGTTCAGTTTCTCCTGTATTAACCTTGTGTTAGCGGTAAAAGTTGGTTTTGTTCAGCAGTGGGCAAATTAGGGTTCCTGAGATTGGGTTGAAGACACAAGAAAGAATGTTGAGAAAAGGACTGTGGGCAGGGGTGGTACCCAGGTCAGCTTAGCTAGAGCCAGGGGATTCGAAGTGTCCAGGGGCAGAGCAGGATACTGGAGACAAGCCCGTTCCAAACACAGCTAGAAACTGAATGTACGAGGACACATGGGTGTTCGAGAATTGGGATTGGAATTAGCAGGGTGGCTGTCCTGAAAGAAGAAGAGAAAGAAAGGAAACTGAACCGCGCTCACTCTTCAGGCCACTCCCACAGGGATCAGCATTTTAAACAGAAAAAGAAAACTTAAAAATATTTAAAGAAGACATAGGAAGATGTAAGAAATTACTATGATCAGGGTGAGTAAGGCATCTCTGACTATACCCTAATATCTAGAAGCCATGAAACAAGAGATAGAAAAATCAAACTGCACAAAACCAAAGTACTGCATTGCATCCCCTGTAATAAGTCAAACTAGACACACATCACAGGCTAAGCATTCTTTCCTTAATGAATAAGAGGCGTCTATAAATATTAAGCAAATACTCAATAAATCAGAAACACAGGCGGAGCCTGCGCTGAGACACAGCCAAGCCACTGGGGAGGACAGCCGTGCCCAAGGCCAGTGCCCGCTCTGATTGGTTGGTGCCACACTGGTGGTTAGATATTTTGAATATCTCCCATGTGCAAAGGATAGAAATGGAACCAGAAAAAGAAATACTAGTGGGATCTTAAACATTTAAAAAGATTCAGAGCTCCGATTATAATAAGAAAACCATACATTTAAGCCACAGGGAAATATCATTTTTAAACCACCAGATTGGCAAAGATCGGAAAACCTGCCATCCCATCTTGCTCCTGGTGGTTCTTGGTGTCCAGGATTGGATCTTGTTCTCTTTTATGTTCTTAAGGTCACCTTCGCCTGTGGTCAGAGCCCACAGCCGATCTTGCTGTAGGGAGACTATAGCTCCTTGAAAGGTATGGGTACATACGGCAAGATGAACAAGGACATATATGGTGCTTTGCATTCTGGGTAACCACCATAGATGCTGTATGCACTGTGCCTGGGCATGGTAGATTTTCAGTTATGGTGTCCTGGAAGGGGAGTTTTGAAATAAACAAAATGGTCCCCCTTCATCTCACAAGTGTTACTTAGCATGTACGGTGAGAGGGGGCCTTCTGAGGCACCAATGCATTGTGATAGGAGACCTACAGGGTAGCCTGCTCTTGACCCAACTGCACAGAGCTGGCGCTGCTCTCTGTTTGTTGAGTAGAGGCCGAGATGGCCCTGGGGCATGGGGTGGGCAGAGAGTCTGGCTTTCTTTAACCATGCCCTAAAACTTCCGTTGGCTTCCTGTTGATGGACCCAGGATGTACACCGTGCTAGACCATGAGGGCCAAACCCAGCCTGGCACCAGGGCAGTTGTACATGTGACTTGATGAGGTCTGAGTCTAACCCTCTCTCGTCGGTTGCAGTTTGGGAATTTTCATAAGACAAGTATGCACACATATGGTGCACACAGATGGGTATATTTACATCCTCACCTGTTCCTATCTGAAAGAAGTGCACAACCTAGCTGGAAGGCAAAGTTATTGCAATAGCATGTTTGGTTGCCCGGCACATAGTAGGCCCCCAGTTAATGTACTTTGGAGACTTAACCCAAATGGCAAGCAGATCACAGACTCTCTAGCCCAGGGAACTAAGAAGTAAGGCTAGCTTCCCACCTTTCCTCCAGCGTCACCACCCCAAGTCTTTTTCCATATAAACATCAGTAGAGGTGTCCTTGGTACCCCCAGGTGATTATTCTCCCAACTGAGCGGTGTCAGTAGAACACTGGCTTCTTTTCAATGGCCAGAAGAGACCTCCAAAGGTTGAACCCCAGGGGACCAGCTTGGACCAGGAATTACTCACCCCTGATCTGTACTGTTGCAGAGCAAAATGGACCTATGGGAGACAGTCATGTGCATTATCATGGCTGAGTGTAGGAAGTCAGCAGTTCCGTGTGGACCTTGGGATAGGAGTTGAGGAGCTGGAGACCAGACAACATGGGCATCTCTTCCAGAGGTGAGAATGCCAATGCACCCAACTGTAAAAGAGTGAGATCGTAGTCCTGCACCAGGGTGTGGGCTACCCATCAATTTCACTTACTTACTCTTTGCGTCATCTCCACAGCCAATTGGAAATTTTAGAGGGCAGAATCCTTTTTAGTCTAATACCAGCCCATTTGGGGCTGTGGAAGTGTTTAAAAACCAACCAGAACCCTGATTTACTAAACTGGTAGTGAGGCAAGACTGACTCCAGGTGATGGTCCAGAGGAGGTGGTGGCTTGGCTAGAGTCTGACTATCTGGTAATCTTTTTGGCAGCTTCCAGGTGGCAGGAGACTATGAGCCTTTGCCTGATACCATGGATGGCTGAATAAGCCTGGCATCAGGTTCACAGCCCCTGATGTCTTCAAATCTTTTGCCATTCCGATTTGATTTTTTTTTTTTTTTTTTTTTTTTGTGAAGGGGTGTCTTGGACACCCCAGGAAACCAGCAAACATGTAGATTGCAGTAGAAATGTACTTCTCAGATGTATGGTACCTGTTGCATGCTCATTCCCAGAAGGATCCCTTTCAAATCCCCGCTGTGTGCTGGGAATAGTGGGAAACCCAAGCCTGTGGGTTTCTCCCCTTGTAGAAGTTTCATTTCATATCACCTAGCCCATTACCATCTAGGGGATTCTGAGACTGACCTTCAAGTTGGTCAGTCCTTTGCCCCTGTTCAAGGTCAGCATGAGCAGTGTGGAGCAAAGCAGAAAGGTTCGCAGACCCACGTAGCACCCACGGATCCACAAAAGACACAGTGTCCCCTTTGCTACCGTGCTGCTGGAAGACAGAGAGGGAGGCCTGAGTCGTGGCTGCAGACTGAGAAGTAGAGATTACTTGGTGGCCAGTATCAGAAGACCAAGCCCAATTTTGCTTCTATCAAGTAGGTCAATCGGCCAAAATCCAGGGACTGTGATGAAGGCTGCTAGACTCAGTCTTCCTGCATCTCCTGCCTGTGGTGATGGAACTATTGGTCCAGGCCATGTCAAGTTGTCCCAGTTGTGCTGCTGGTATAGGAAACAGGGATGGGTGTTGGCAGGTGGCAGTGGCTCAAAGAGAAAAAGAACCTAGAGCAGTAGTGAAGATTCCAGAATGGGTGGTGTGAACTAGGGATGAGTTAGCGAGTGATTGGGGCTGGGGTGTAGCTCAGTGGTGGAGTGCTTTCCTGCCGAGGTCTGGGTTTGGTTCCCAGCACCATACCTGCACCAGAAGCCTGTGGTGGTAGTGGTAATGGTGAGGAAATGAAGTGGCTCACAGCTTCACTGGGGCTTCAGGGTAAGGTGGAAACTATGTCAAAGGCATATACCAGAGGCAGCGGGGGGAGGGAGGGTGCAGGGCTATAACCCCTGACATCAGTGCTCCAAGGGACAGCACCAGGACCGTTCTGAACTACTTCCTGGTTGGTGGTGACTGGGCATCAGACGATGCAGAGGTAGAGAGAGGGTGGGGAGGGGAGTTAGAAGCCCAGGAATGGGCACTGGTTGATTTGAACCCACCCCCATCCTTCCGAACTCCGATTGGCATCCTTAAAATGACACACTAACACAACAAAATAAAGAACATCCCAACAAAATGAGAAACCAACCAAATTTATTTCCCTCCTGCTGGGGCATGCAGTTCAAGGCAAGTAGTCAGCAGGGGTTCCTGCACAGTGTGATTCCACCTTTCCTGGGCTCTGCGGCCTCTGAACATAGACAAGTCTCCGTGTGGCTCCTATGGAGAGAAGGGCCAGGCCGAGGAGGCAGGGCTCAGGACAGAAAAGAACAAGGCCATTTGAAGCATAGCCCTGGCTCTGGCCTGAATAAAAATTGAAGCTTTTGGCAGTGTGTCCGTGCTCCAGGCTCCGGCTCAGGGGAACATACGGAGATTATAAAATGTGTCCCTTCGTGCTAAACAGTCTCAGTGTGGAGCTGACTGCCTAGAATCTTCTGCCTTTGAGAATGACATGATGGCTCTGGGGCACGTGGGGAAGGTGAGGCTGGAGAAGTATTGGGCCTGGGGGAGGCAGAAGGCTATCTTGAGACTTGGAAGTTTGTCCCTTCGACCCCATCACCCTGTAGGTGGGAAGTCTGGGTCCTCTCCAAGTGACTTCCTGAGCCTTTTGGCACTAG
Source organism: Alexandromys fortis (assembly GCF_014885135.2). Lineage (NCBI taxonomy): Eukaryota > Metazoa > Chordata > Mammalia > Rodentia > Cricetidae > Alexandromys > Alexandromys fortis. Next base: position 951,352 of record NW_026068054.1, on the reverse strand, counting down.
CAAGTGTTGGGGGTAACAAAATGAGATCTGCTAGGACTTCTTGAGGTCCTTCAAGGGTGGCAGGGTCTGGGTGGTGATTGGTGGGGAAGCTGGGTGCAGGTGAGATGTTATTGTCTCCTCATGGTCTCGTGGCCACTTCTCAGCCATGGTCCCCAGTAGTTCTCAGAGCGGCTCGGAACTGGCTTTCTCCCCTGCACTGCGTCTACCCTGCCAACCTGGCCCCCCTCCCCCTCCCTGCTGCTTTCTCCATGTGAGTTTCATTAAGCCTTGCACAGGTATACTATCTCTCCGTGCTACCTGGAGGCTCTACAGGGTTTCATGTGTTCTCTTCGCTCCCTTTTAACTCTTTGAAGTTAGCTCTTCCCTGTTTCCCTTCATTCTCTGCCAGACTTTCTCATTTAACATCCCTCCTGGAAGCTGTTATTGGAAATTATTATTATTTTTAAATTGTTCCTTTGGATTCTTGTCTCTGCCTTTAGAAGGTGGCCATCTGGAGGGTAGTGTCCCTCTCTGTCCTCATCTGTGTACGTCTCTGACCTCACAGGGGGCCTGACGCATAGTAGAAACATTTGCTGGTTGCCATGTGAGATGCTGGGTGCTTGAATGGTATTGAAGTGGTCCATTCATCACTGGGTAGCTGGAGGGCCAGACATTCTGGGAGTCTTGTGGCTAGGTGTCCCCTCTGGCCTGGGGAGGCTTGTTGCTCCTCAGGTTCCACCACCCATGCACAACTCCCCGTATCGTCTCCGCCTGCCTCAGACACTTTCTCCATAGTTTGCCCGGTAAGGGGAGCAGAGGTGATGGGAAGGCAGAGACACATGCTGTTTATCCTGGTAGTGGCACACTCTGCACTCTCTAAGGCCTGCTGTATTCATTGCATTCTGTCTGGAGTGCCAGACCTTAGCCAGGTGTCAGGAACTAAGGAAATGCAAGGTCCGCCATCAGGAGAGGCCCATGAGGGGAACATGCAGGTAAAAGCTGGATGACAGCCAGGCTGTGGTGCCTGTGACTGGGGCAAATGCCTGGTGACCTGCTCGAGAGTGATAACTGCTCTCTAGAAGGTGGAAAGCTTCCATAGTCCTAGATGCAGGGCCTGGAATGGAAAGGGAGATGCTAGCTTGGAGGTAGGCGGCAGACTGACTGAACAAACACTGTGGTTGCATCCTGTGGGTCTACTTTCCCTCTGTGTATCAAACTACAGGGTTAATTGGATTACCCATGAGAGCCCTGCAGAGTAGAAGGTGAAGACCAGGTTCACCAACCCATACTGTTTTGGCAGCAGGATGTTGGGGTGTGGTTTGGATGAGTTATTTGGAAGACCATGGAGGGTTGGGTGCTGGCCATCCTGACTGATCCCATTCTCCATTCTGCCTCCTCAAATAGCTTAGCATTCTTTTCCATTTGGGGGGTGGTATGAGAGTTCGTGTGTGTGAACATGTACGCGGCAGTGCATGTGGAGGCCAGAGGTTGATGTTGGTGGCTTCCTATATTGCTCTCCGTCTTGGTTTTGGAGACAGTTGCTCACTGATCCTGGAACTCATGGTTTTCCATAGTCCGATTGGCCTGCCAGCAAACTTCCAGGATTTGCCTGTTTCTATGCACCCAACACTGGAGTTACATACAGATGAACACCCGGCCCAACTTTTACATGGGTGCTGGGGATCCAAACTACAGTCCCCCTGTTTTCATGGTAAACACTTGCCTGGCTGAGACCCCAGCTCTCCAGCAGTGAAATAAATAACTGCAGGCAGAATGACTTAGGGTAGATTTAAAGGACACTCCCTTGGCCAGAGTCCCCACATAAAGCAGATGGTTCACTCAAACCGGGACATGAGAAGCTTTTAATAAGGGGCCTGTTCACAGAACTGAGAAGGGGGTTTCACATCTGCAGGCGCCAGTGGGCCCAGTACCACATGCTACCTGAAGGAAGAAGGCACAGGAAGAGCTGTTAGCAGGAGATCTGTGCCGTAGGGAGGATTCATGGAGAGCCACTTTTATCTGCCTCCCCTGCCCTCCCACCTGCCACCTGCAGATGGGGTGGACGAAGGTAGTGTGTGCCTCTCAAGGGGTTCAAGGTGAACTTCTTGTGCTTCATATATTGTCCCCTGGGCTGCCCTAGGTCTTGCCAAGGAGCTTGTACTTCCGCATCACATGGTGGTTATCAACCCCGGGTTCTAGAAGTTTCTTGTGCTGGGAATGGGAGCTGTGCCTGGTTGTCGTGGGCTTTAGCCTTCTGTGGTACTTTCTTTGGGACAGGCAGGGCGTCTGTGATTTAGTCCTGTACTGATCTGGCCTCAGATTCCTAGGCTAACATTGCACAGTGCCCAGATGCAAGTTATGGGTCCTGACAGATGCAGTTGTTCACAATGAAGCCGGAGCTGCCAACACTTTGTTCGCATAAATGGAATTGTGAATAGGCTATCTTTCCAGTTAAGGCCATTGCATGCTTAGCTACTGGAGGAACTGGCGTTGGAAGGCACACTGGCCTTCCCCACCCTGGACCAGTGCGATTCTGGCTGTGACTGCATGGGGACAAGGGCAGCAGAAGAGTCAAGGAGAAGCTGGAAGGTCGAGGACGCCTCAGCAGAACCCCCCTGTTCGTTATGTATTTATACCGCCCGTCGTTTCTAATTGCTGACCAAGCTGCTCCTGGGACCCCGGAGGATAAGGCAAGAGAACCTGTGCTCTGAGGACCAAAGCTATTTTTGTTTGTGTGCAGGGCAAGGTGACACAGCTGCTGCAGGCCAGGGTTCAGCTGTCCCCGACACACAGTTGATGTTGAGGTGGAGTGAGAGGCTGAGTCTGAGGAGGTCCCCTGTGCGTGGCCTAGCCAAGCAGTCCTTGCGATTCTCCACGCAGCAAGGGTGGAGAAGTCACACTTAGGAGACAGCCTGCGGCCCCCAAGGGCCCTGGTGATGACTGTGAGCGCATTGTGACCACTTGCTTCTCCAGATCGAGTTCCCTTTTGTTTCTTTTTTCCAGTGACACCGTCCCTCTGGACACCGAGAGCTTCCCCCGCACCCAGCTCTGCAGCCCTCTGAGTTAGCCGGAGCAGAGTGCCCTGGGTGCCTCTGAGTCATGCATTGGTGCTGCGTCATTGCTGTCTCATCCCCTCTAAGTGAGCTGTTCAGTTTTCCTGTCCTTAAACATTTAAACGTTATTAAACAATCCAGCGATACCAGAATGTCTCCTATAATCATCTCAAAGATTCCAGATAAGGCCTCGTCCTGTTCCTAAGCCCTCAGGCTAATCACTGCCACTGTTTTTGGCCTGTCTCATGACCTGTGAATTTACATACAACTGAACAGGTTCATGGATATGCTTGAACATCTCCCAAGCCAAAGTACACCTTCCAAGCAGAGGCTTATGGCTTAATTTGGCTTAATTTACAGAGGTTTCCTTTTTCTTTTCAGCAGTACGTAAAATAATAGTGCGTTTTAACCATCTGCAGTGTCTCACATTCCAGAGAAGGTAGTGTCCGTGCACCCACAGAAATGGTGTGGTATTGATTTTTGATTAAAACATAAAGGATGCCATAATGGACCCATGGTTTTACAGACTGCTTCTTTCACTCAGCACTGTGCCTTGGAGAGTTTCCCACGCTGCTGTAGGGAGCTCCCGGCCTTTATTAGCTGTATCATGGCACTGCCTAGTGTGCTGTACTATGCACCATGGCTTGCGCGGGTCCCCCGGTGCTGGGCATTTAGACTATTTCCAAGTGTTCGCTGTAGCAAATGTTTGTATGCATGCCTCCCTAGGAGGACGTTTTCCATGATTGGTAGGGAAAGACCGTTATTGGGGTAGCCTTTATTCTACTCCCTTCTACATAACCGGCCTTGTTCTATTCCACCCCATTTCTTCATACTTATCACTCCCATCCTCTCCCACCCCACACCCTTCTGTCCCATTCATTTGTATCCCACTCCACCATTTTCTACAATTAACCCTTGGGTTTACTTGGTATCAGGTCTTGGGTCTAACTCAGTTTTGATTGTTGGAGGCTATGCGGTCTCATCAGCCTTTCCTGCCCCCCCCCCCCCAGTGGCTTCTGATTTAGTTGGAAGAGAAGCCGAAATGAGAGTGGGATCTAAGCTATGTAACACGTACCGGTGGGTTCCTTAGTCTGGATACCTGTTGGGTTTGTTGTACTGGCTCCTCGTGTTTGCCCACCGATGGCAATCCCCATGGCACCTCGTTGCTCTACACGGAGATGCTGTGCCACTGCCTCCCACCTGATACAGGGAACATGAGACTGGAGGGAGGTGGGGAAGGAAGTAGAAGGTGCCTCCTCCGCCAGCTCAGCTGGTAGTGACCTTTGGACAGTAGCGCCTGGAACCTGTCCTGCTGAGGCTTCCAGAAATGCCCCTCAGACTTCCCAGTACTTGCAGCTGACTCAGATTCTGGTGAATGCGAACAGTCTGTTGGCAGTTCTGGGTCACACAAGGCTCTGCATTTCACATGAGCCCTTGCGGGTGCGGGTGCTGTGGGCTTATTGGCCACACTTTCAGTAACCAAGACTCTAGGAGTGATATGCAAACTGGAGGCTGGGAGAGCTGGGCAGTGGGCAAGGAGAGCTTGGGCGGGAGCTGAGTTTTGTGGCGGCACCCGGCACCTCACTCCTCCAGATGTGTGTTGCTGTCCTTGGCACTCTGGTCTAACTGCTCTGCAACAGTTCATTGCGAGTCTGGGGGGAGAGTGGGATGGCATTGGTGTGTGTTAGAGCTTTCAGATACAGGGTGGCAGTGAGAGTAGAGGACATCCGAAGGGGAAGGCACCATTCTTTCCTTGGCATGCAACACCTCTGGCCTTGCCCATTAGATGCCAGTAAAAATCTTCACCCATTATGGCTGTTATAACAAAGTACCTCGGACTGGGTAATACGCCAGTGGTAGAAATTTATTGCTCATAGCTCTGGGGTTTACGAGGTTCAAGGTGCTAGCAGATTTAGTGAGATCCCTCTCTTCCTAGATGGCGTCACCTGTGTGTCCTTACATGGTGGAAGGGCCAAAAGGAGCTATCAAGCTTTCTTGAGTGTTTTTTTAGATGCCCCCATTCATGGGGCAGTGATCATCTAATCACCTGTCAGAGTTACCTCCTCTTGATACCATCACAAGGTTAGGTTTCACAGCATGAGCTATAGGGAGATGCATACAGACCATGGTAGTGTCACCTGAAAAAAAAAAATGTCCTTGGAGGACATTGCTGCACCTGGTTATAAAACTTCCGAGCTCGATGTGTCCCTGGGAAGGGACCAGTGGTGGATAGCACAGTCAGCATGGGATCAGTGTCAGGAGCGTGTGTGGTGGCGAGTTTCATATCCTTGCCAGCCTCTAGTTTGTGTCTCCCCTGCATCCGCAGGTGGGACCTGCCTAACACTGGGGCCATGGTGACTTCAGGACCTTTGTGGAGACACATCGCAGGGAACAGGGTGTGCAGTCTGTGTTTGTTTACTCGGCTTTCCCCATACTCACAGAGCCTGCTCCTCAAAAAATAGGTGCTGAGTATTTAGAGTTTTACTTACTATTTTGTTGTATTTGATCCTGTCTCGTGTAGCCCAGTCTGGTTTTGAACTCTGTATGTATCTAAGAAAGTCCTTGGAAAGCGGATCTCTCTGTCTTTACCTCCCAAGTGCTAGGATTCAAGCAGGGTCCAACTTTGTGCTGGGAATTGAACCAGGGCTTTGCACACGCTAGACAAACGTAGTCTACAGACCCACACCCAACCCTATCTAAACCCCGCCCCCCCAACCCATGGCTTTATTCTACCTCAGACTATTCTGGAAATTCATTATGTAGTCCAGACAGACCTTGCACTCATGACAGTCTTCTTGTCTCGGCCCCAGCCTTTGTGTCTGTCTGTTGTTTCTAGGCTGAGCAGCTGGAAGATGCGGCCTGTCATATTCAAGCTTGAGACCCAAGGACCTAGCACATAGTAGGTGTCTTGAATATATATATATATATATATATATATATATATATATATATTTGCCGAAAGAGCTACTTAAATTTACCAGGAGAAACAGAAGTTCAGGATTGCAGTGAGGGCTGCTTTTGTTTTTGAATAGTGTTTGCAATAGTTAGCGGTGGAGCTGGTGGTGTATGAAGGAGTAGATACTAACCTAAACATCTTACACACAGTGGGGAAATAGCTGCCCTACGTGCTTTGGGGAAAGGTCGGACCATGGTGGCGTGAAGGCACTGAACCAGCTCTGGGTGTTGTGTCTGGGTGATGTGCAGGCACTAGAAGAAGGCAGGGAGCGTGCCCACTCACCCCTCAGGAACAGGGAGCACTCAAGGTACCAGCTAGGCACTTCCACATGACAATCTCCTTTTTGAGAGCTTAATTTAAGGTTGCTGTTACTGTTGTTATTTAGGAATACTGGGAATTAAACTTAAGTCCTTAGGCAAGAGCTTTACCTCTGACCTACAGCCTAAGCCCCAACTTGGTTTTTTTCTTCTTTTAAATATGGGGTAGATAAATAAGTAAATGAACAAATAAAAATCATATTTCTTTATATTCTATATTTGTTTACTTTATATATTATATTTTGTATAAAATAACATATTTAAGTGTTTTGCCCACGTGTAATTGGGCCTCTGAAGGCCCTTTTCTGGATCAGGGATGAGTAAGCAGGGGTGAGAGCTGTGGAATGGAGAGCTGAGGACTAGGCCGGTCAGGTAGGGGTGGGGCTGGGGCTAGCAGACCAGCAGGGACCCCAGAATGCTGGTTCCTGGGAGCCCTGAAGGCAGAGGGTAAGGTCAGGCTGAAGGTCATTTGTGCCCAGGTGATAGAAGACCTTTAATGGCTCGGGACAAAGCTGGGATTCTCTCCCAAGACTAGAGGGATGCCATTGGAAGGGACAGATGAGGAGTGACATTGGGAATGTCTTTAAAGGTCTCTGGCTGCTGTGGAGACTGTGTGGGTACCCTCCTGGGCATTTGTTGACGGTCGTCACCTGGGACCTGAGGCTGATGCCCATGGCCATGCCTACACTCTAGGCTCACTGCCGGACTCTTCTCTGTCTGGGCTAGGCAGACCTGGCCTCTCTAAGCCAGGAGGAGGTACTTCGGGTGTCACTGTAAATCTCCCTGAATTGAGCTGTTTTTCTTCCATCTTGCTTTTGCATATTTTATGAATGGATGATAAAATCATGTGACAGGGTCATTTGTTTTAATTTTCTTTTGACACCTGGACTCTTATGTTTGGTGGCAGCTGTCCTATCAATGCCTGGAAGTCTTCTTCCAGGTGGTGCGTGGCCCTGGGCCCAGACTGCACCTGACTCTGTCATGATTGGTGGGTACGGACGGAGGCAATAATGCCTTGATCCCCATGAAGAAGTGAGTCCTTTAGAATATGGTACTAGGGACCCATGCCTGCCTGAGGGTGGGGCTGGCCTGGTCAGGCAACTATAATAGCACTGGCTCAGTGCTGAGAACTTGGAGGCCCCATCCAACTGGAACAGCATCTGGTTGTGAGATGGAGGCCAGCAGTGGTGGTCAGGGCTCTCACACGGACAGGATAGTGATGGGATAGTGCCCAGGACACCATAGTTAACTCTTACGGTTTTATTACCCTGGTTCCAGCCCATGCTCTACCTTGCCTTTGCCTTCTGTGTGTCCTTGGCATGGCTTCCTTGCCTGTAGCACCACCCTAGTTTTCTGCTTCAAAGCCAGACTTCTCCTTTGGTCATTCTGGACGCCTTCCCTGATCTCTCAGCAAGAACTCCCTGTGATCCTTCTCTGAGACTCCCTGGAATGTTCAGACACTTCTCTGCTCTTCAGAATGCGTTTCCGCCTTTCATGCACACTATAGACATTTACTGCGGAAGATCTGTTAAATCAAGACAGGCAAAGACGAAAAGTGAAAGCAGTCATGGTGTGGAGGTCTGGTGGTTGTGTCCCCCGACTCTTGTTTGGCAACACGCTGTGCTTCCTGTAGACTGTGACCTTCCATGACGTTGGGCATCTTCTCGGCACCCCCTCTTTGATTGGCGTTAAAGTCCCGTGTAGTTTTATCCCAGTCCCAGTGATGGTGTGTGAGCCTTATGGACTCTCGAGGCCTGGGCTCTTCACCTTATTGGCCTTGGGCCTGGCATCTGCCTGGAGGGTTCTTGGGAAGTGATGTGGATGAATGAATGAAGTTGCCTGCATCCTCATCTCACGTGTGAGGAGGTGAGGCTTTCTTTTTTGCTCCTTGCAAATAGTCTCCCAACTTTCTCCATAAAAAAAAGACCCTGCCAGCCACACTGCCTTCGTGTGACCTTGAAAGACTCATCATGCTGGAAGAGACTGGAAGCATGGGTGAGGTAAGAGAGGGTCGATACAGAGGCCATTTGGAGAGGGTAGCCTTGGAACCTGCTCCTAAAGTGGCTTCTAGGCCGGGGGCGGCGGGGGGGTGGGGGTGGGGAGTGAGGCAGCTGTAGGCAGGTACAGAAAGGACTCTTTGGGGGTTTAGTCCCTGTGTGCTGTGGCGTTTCATTCCCTGTCACACTCTGGCAGCCGTATCTTAAGGCTTCCTGATCTTGGAGGATCTGGAATGCGTGTTCTGTGTGGAGCGCTATTTCCTCTGTTGCGTTGACAACGAAGTTTGTCCTGTGCGATGAAGCATGAACTGTTGTCCTTCCTCCAGACTGTTTGAAGCGTAAGGACAAAAGGCTCTGTTTAGCTAAGCACACACATACAGCTAAACAGCTGTTTATTGAATTCTTGTTAAGTACCAGGCTCCATGCTAGTCCTTGGTCTCGTGGAAATGACTTTAGGGATGTGTGGGGGCAGAGAGGAACCAACATCCCTGTTTGCCTGTGGCAAAGAGCTTCCTAAAATGTAGTATTTTCACTTCTGCAATCAGGAAAGTGCCCGCAAATTGGGACAAACTGGTTACCCTCGCTGGACAACTTGCCTTTTTGTAAGGTGAGTCATATTTAGTGGGGACTTCACAGAGCTGTGTTGTCCCAGAAGGGGTGAGACCCTCTCAATTCTCCGTGGCTCCGAGGCCCTCCTATCATATGGTGTAGTCAGGGAGCTGGTTCCCTGGAGCCTGGGTTCAACTGCCCCTGTTTACAGAACAGGATTTCCCCAAGTCTACCCTGGAGGACCTTGTCTTTCATACTAAAGGGAGTGCACGGGGAAGATCAACATGGGAAACTTGAACAGTCACGGTGTTGTATTCTTTGTGTTCCCCCAGCCCTTGGCCACTGATGGTCTTGTGATATACCAAGCACACAAGTGCCGGTAAATATGAGCCTTTGCTAGCCCAATAAGTCGGGCAGCCTGGGAGCCTGATGGCTATGCAAGCCTTGGTGGCTTCTCACCCTGGGTAGAAAGGAATTCATGATGTCATCAGGGCCTCTTCCAGGCCAGATGCCCCAGGAAGGTCACCCTTCAGGGGTGTTAAGTCAGTTGTCTCTCTGAGCATGACAGAACCTTGTGAGAATGGATCTGGTACCTTTCTTTTGGAAAAACTATTTGTCCATTGAGACACAATATGCTCTGGAAGGAGGATAAAGGCAAGAAGGTCCACCAGGAGAGGGAGTGTGTCTGCAGCAGTGGAGGTGATGTCCTGGAGGGCTGGGGGCTGGGCTGGGTGTAGGTCTTGCCCTGACCGGTTCTCAGTGTTGGTATGCCTGACGATGTTGGCATGGAAATCGGGGTGATTTCTCTGTATTCCACACTCCAAAAACCTCAGCAAAGGGAAACCCCACGCCAGCAACGCGGTAGACAGTACGGTTCCAAGAGAACAAATTACAAAAAGAAGAAAGACATTTCCAGAGATGTCTTTGTGTGTTCGGGAGCTTGCTGCTCTCATCCTGGTGCACGTGGAGAGGCCCTGAAGGTAAAGGCAAAGCCAGGTAGAGGGGAAGCGCTCCGTGTTGGAATGCGGGGTGTGTGCAGGCGTGTGTCAGTGCGTGTGTTCCTATCAACACATGTACACATTTGTCAAATTACATCTGCTTTTACCTTTAAAATTTTATGAATGTGAGCATATGGCACATTATCCTGTGTGGGAAAGTATGTGTGTATACACACAAGCAGGCCGGCTTGGCATACACACACACACACACACACACACACACACACACACACACACGAAATAGAGAGAGAGAGAGACTGTTGTGGCGGCGGAAAACTCTTTGGAGATGACTGTCTGGGAGTGCATGGGCTGTAGGTGAGGGGACCTCCCCAGGGCCCCAGCCTGGCCCATAGCCCACCAGGCCACAGATGCATTTCCATCCATCTCCCGCCCCCATCACCTAGGCAGCTAATTCCTCTGAGCCCCTCTGCCTTATTAAAGTCACAGATCACTTTCCTGAGCTTCATGCTGTCAAGACCAGCAAGCCTGAGTTCAAACCCCCTCCCTGCCATGCTGCTCCTCCTTAGGGGGGTAGGGTGGGGGGTGGTGAGGGGCTGCCACCCCCTCCTTGGTTTGATCTGCATACTGCCTTGCAGTGATCAGTGAGGTCGCTTCAAGATTCCTTCAGTAGAGCCCTTGGCAGGGATACAAGGGCCGTCACAGCTGTGCAGCACAGACCAGCTTCCAAAGGCGAGGACTGGGCCAGCCCACTCAAAGTGCTCCTCAGCGGAGGGGTGCGAGGCTGGCTGCGGGTGTGGAGAACACGTCTCCAGTCCCTGGCTGCAGCGGCCTCCCCCATTATGAAATATGGATGGTACCGGTTCCAGCGTTGGGAGACTCGCTGGCAGCGCCGAGCGTCTCCAAAGGCCCGCCTTGTGCATGCACCTAAACACTTCACTGAGCAATCTGTCAACATGTCAGCAACACATGTTTTGTAAAAAGCTTCCAGTGGGAGTAATGACTCCCACCAGGACTTCCAAAATGCTTTGAATTCAGCAGATTTCTATTGCGGGCATCCCCTGGGGTGCCTTTTACAATGCCTACATTTCAGAAATTTGAGCCACAGACCCCTGGGGGTTTCCTTTCATAATGCCTCAAAATGTAGGGTTATATTGTTGGAAGTCCCCATGGGGTCTTTATTAATACCTGAATTCTGAGGAACTAGAAATTACACAGGGCACTGCAGGGGCCCAGATCCACACCAGGAAGAAGAGAAAAACTCTGTGGGGAGATTTTTTTTCTTCATGCAAGAGTGAAAGAGAAGAATTTGCTAAAGGACAAAATTGAGTGTGTTTGAGCTTCCTTCATTTAATCTGCCTTCTAGAACGCTGCAGCAAAATCTGCAACGGGGAAGGGGAAATGACTTTTCTATTTTTAAATCTCACTTTGATATTTTAGGGGCCAGAGTATACTCTCTTAAACACCCAGTGTTGAGGGATATTGTTTAAAAAGAAATGATTTTTCATTTTGGTAATTGAAACACCTCTGGCCAGGCCCCTCTCTGGGTCTCCCCTCTTCCTCAGTACCGCTAAACTCCTGGCGCGCTCTGGCTCAGTATCATTAACCCTTTGGGGTCGCTCTGAGAGATTGCCTCCCTCTCCTCGCCTCCCTTTCCTTCCCCTCTGCACATTAAAGATGAGGAGATCAGCCTCGGAGATGGTCCAATCGCATGTGAGGACTGCTTTCAACCCTGTGCCTGTTGACCAGCAGAACAGGAGACACGAAGGTTGCCAGCTACTGTAGTTTTGCTACTGAAGTCTGGTAGCGACAGAAGGAATGCCTCCTGCCCAACACGTGTGTGCACGCCCATAGATGCATATTCCAGTTTTGCACATTTTCTACCCCGCCCCAGCCTCAGCCAGCTGCCCGCTCACCTTCAGTGCCGTTGTTTAAAAGTTGCTAGCCTTTAAACGCGTTAAGGCTCAAGGTTAATTTAAATGGCCTCTGCCTGTCTAAGTCTGGCACTCACTGGCTTGCTGAAAAGAGGTCTTGTGCTCTGTGTTTCTTTTACAGTCTCATTGACTGGGACAAGAAAATAACATTGAGAGAACTGACTTGCAGCTGCCAAGGCCAAGAAATCCTAAGTTGCTGATAAGACCCTCCTCCCTCCTCCATCTCCCTCCTTCTCCCTCCTCCTCCCTCCTCTTTTCTCCTTTCTGCCAGAGTGACTGGATCACACAGGGGACTCGGGAACTCACATTTTCTCCCCTCAGTGAGACTCCCAGACGGTGTTCAACCATCTGTGGTCCCGAGGGCCCTGCAGAGGGGCCCTGAGGAGGGGGGCTTGCCCATCAGGAGCTGGTTGGGTCAGACACTCACAGAGACCCTCTGCACCCACCCGAGCAGGCTGATTAATTAAGCAATTGCATCATTGATTCAAGGTTTGTGATTTGGCGCCAGGGCGCTGGCTGTGGCGTTCCAAAGCTCTGCCTACCTCCCCTGGGTCTGCACTACAGGCTCTCTAGCTTTTTCTCCCCAGCTGGATTTTCTTCATTCGTGCCAGCACTGGAGGCTCTGCCTTGAGAGGGATTGCCCCTCACCTACAGCCAGAAAGCTTCTGGAGCTCCTGGCTGGTCAGATCACAGGAGCGACGCTTGGACTCTGAGCAGCCTTCAGGGGGCCTTTTGCCTTCCACAAGCCCCAGGAGCCTCAGCGGGGACCTGGAGACCAGGGGCCAGCATCCTGAGATGCTGATTTGGCAAGTTTAGCTTTTAAAGACATTCGTTCAGACCGATTTCCAAGTGGCGTTCAATGCATTTGGCTTTTTTCTTTTTGTTTTTGTTTTTTTTTGTTGTTGTTGTTGTTTGGTTTTTTTGGGGGGGGCGGCATGTTTGTGTCCTTTTTAAAAACCAAAACTCCTCATCCTATTTTTCCTTTTTCTTGCAGAGCAACAAAATTGAAATTGACCCTGAGACTCTTTTTTGCCTCCCCTTTGTCTCCCTTCCCCGAAGCCACTTTTTCCCTTCTGAATTTCCTAGAAGTCTGTGGGCCTCAGAGCATCTCTGGGTCCTGTGATGGCCCATGGAGGTCAGTACCCAGCCTGGGGCCTTCCAGATGCTGTTTCCTGCTCTCCTTCCTCCTGGAGACTGTTGGCTGTCTTTGGGGGGAAATGTCAGGACCCCTCAAGATCCTGCCACAGCCTCTGACCTTGAGTCAGTCGCTGGCAAGCTGTCAGGCAAGAAAACCTAACCCATTGTCCATACATACACATAGACCTTTTTCCAGAGGAGGCTAGAACCATGTAACTGGAAACTCTGACATTTTTATTATATATGGCATTTTGAGCTCTCCTCCCCACATACTGAAACATAAAAATAAGAAAGAAATCAAACAATAGGAATTGTTTCTCTCCTTAGCCTTAAGAAGAAGAAGAAAGTATTGCCTTTGGGAAAGAGGGGGTTACAAACTTAGATTTTTTTCCAAAAGCCCCCCTGTGTGCCAAAGGAGATGGCACAGCTCTTCCTGCCTGACTCTGCTTCCAGAGAAAGGACCCAGAGCAGAGCACTCCAGCCCGGCACAGATGTCCAGAGAGGGGAGGCAGAGCGCCTCCTCAGAGGAGTGATTTATTTTATGTTTTAGATCTATATGTTTTGGCCACGTTTATTTATTTATTTATTTCCAAAGGGCTATTTTTGGCATCTGCCTGGGCTCCTTTGTAGCAAGGCCCCCTTTTCTAGAATTTCCTTTCCTTTATTAGAGTTACAGCTCAGCTTTGTGCTGCCCCCGGGGGAGCCGGCCAGCCGCTGGCAATTTCTCTCAGACACCCAATTACCCCCTGACGTCAGTGCGCCTTGCCCGGCTCCCCTGGGTGCCAGCATTTTTTCCTTTGTAACACTAATAGCTGGCTAGCTAAGTGCCTGTCTGCTCCTTGGCAGAGGAGTTGATTGTGTTTTCGGCTGGATACTAAATCCAAAAACTATGTAAAAATGTCAATAGGTGAGTGCACATTGATTTTGGTTAGTCACAGTGATATTTGAGCCCCTTTGGGGACTCTGTCTGGGGAAGTATTTTACAAGAAAGATAATATAACAGAAAATTACTGGAGCTCCGTGGGTCTCTGGTGGGTTTCTTAGGGGCCTGCTAAATTGCTGTAGAATCAACAAATGCTTTATTAATCTAAATTTGTGGTTTTGTTCTTTCTTCCCTTCAGAAGGTTGGAGTTTTAATGATTCAGGCGGCTCTGGCGGCCAGGCTGGGCGATGCGGTCTGCACCTAGGCTGCTGAGCTGGGGGACCCGGGCTGGTAATGAACTCTCCCAGGGCTTGGGAGCAGGGAGGCTGTGTTCCCAGAGGGCTTCCTGGGGAATGTGGAGCAGGCGCTGGGCCCATTGCTTGCCAGGCCGAGGTCTGTGCAAGCAGATAAAGTGAGGGGCTGGGGGCCTGGAACAGCTGTGCCGACCAGGCCGACTGGGGGAGGCTGATAAGAGCCCAGAAGGAGCCCATGCGGGTAGCCTGGCAGCGCCAGGCATCTGACGGGGTATCACAACTGGCAAAGAAAGTTAAGCAGGGCCGAATCTGGGGGATGGTTGGCAGACCTGCACAGAGAGATAATGGTAATTGATGGAATCAGAGTCACAGCACAGCCTTGTGTTTTCTTGGCAATTAATTCCACCCCCCCTCCAATTTCTAACCCCCTGGCATTCTTTGAGCCCAGGATGCCCGGTGAGCAGTCTGCAGGCACAGATAACCAGTGCGTGCCCTCCTTGTTTTGGGGGGCCAGAGCCAGGGAGATGCATGTGGCCAAAAAAAGAGACGCAATTAGAGACCCAGTCCTTAAAAAATAAAAAAAATAAAAAAACAGGATACAAACAAACAAGAAACCCCCACTGAAAAGTTAAGGATGTGTCGCTCCGGGAGCTCATCTGATCTCGCTCTGGAAGGGAAGGAGGAAAATCGATGTCTTTGTAAGAGCGCTGCTCCGAGTCTCCTGGCTGAGCAGGACAATGCAGAGTCAGGCCAAGCCCGGAACCGCTCCTGTGTCTGCACACACACGCGCGTGTCCCCTCCAAATGATGCTGCAGGAGAGGCAGCATAATGGGCCGATGTGACCAGCGGATAGCAGGTACAGATGTGCCTACCTCTCCGGTGTGTGGCTCTGTCCCCTCCACCTTTTGTCCCTTAAAAGGCATCCCTTCTCTACAATGGGCTAACCGGGCTGTTTCCTCTCTGCAGGCTCAGGCTGCCTGCCTGCTCCATAGGTGAGGCTTTCAGGCGGCCTTTTGTTGTGTCCCCGACAACATGCACATGCTGGGACACACCTGCTTCAAAACACGCGTGACCAGCGCAACTCTGGCACATGCACACACACTCCATGTTTGGCTCTCCCTTGCTGTTTCCCGAGTGAGTCCCATTGTGCTCAAGGGAGCTCCTGTGTCAGCTCCAGGATCTTAAGCAAATAAAACACTCCAAAACATTTCCCTAGAGTCTTTTGATATTAAAATTGGTACCCAGTAAACCGGTGTGCCAGTCGGGCATGCAAAGCACAGACCCCCAAGTAACTGGAGAGTTTATGAAGGAAGCAGTTGGGTAGAGCCTTCTAGGTGATTCTACCTGGTGCTCCAGGTCTGCATGACTGGCAGTCGGATCCTAGGAAGAAGGCGTCTTATCAGACGGCGGATCCCACCCTTCCTCTGGCTTCCTCTCTTTCTTGGACCTACCTTACTCACTCCTAGTCATCTCTGGGGTAAGTGACATTAGTTCTCGGACTGAGAGGTTTATTGGTTTGTTCTGACAATGCCTCTATTTCATACGCCCTTGGTGACCCACTGGTGTGGGGAATTCTGGAAGGTCAGGAAGAAGTGAGGTCAGCTTCCTGCCCCAAGACTGTATCTCTGCACCAGTCCTCAGCAGCTTCCCCTGAGCTTTGTCTCCAAAGGAGTGCCCCCCCCAAGTCATCAAAGCAGGCCGAGCAACCTCTAGGCCCCTCAACTCCCCCCACCCCTAAAGAGCTGTGCAGGCCTCCAGCTGTTTTGGGGGCTGGTGCTTTGTCCCATGGAGGAGGCCTCCAGGAGGCCCAGGCCCCGGGTGGGGGAGGTGTGCCCGAGGTCAGGCACATAATGAGGCCAGGTCCCTGGTTGTCCCCTGCCAGGGCTCTGGCAACAAAAGCCTAGCCGGACTGCACAATGAGGGGGGAGGTGGCAGGGTAGGGGGGGTAGGTGAGGCCCCAGTCAGCCTCTGTGGCCCAGGGTTTCCTTCCAGCCCACCCCATGCTGGGAACTTCAAAGGGGCAAGGGGAGAGGCCAGCCAGGCCTGGTGGCTGGGCCTCCCTCTCCAGAGTCCATGTGTGTCAGGTTCCCCCTTAGCCCCCCCCTCACACCCTTGAGAGTGAGCAGGGAGCCTGGGTTGTGGAATTTGTCTCCACAGGGAGTCATGGGCTGGGGTCTTTCTCTGGCAGTCCTAGTCTTGACGCACTTAGTTTGCACCTTGAGCCAAGCATTAAAGCAGAGCCTTCGGCCTTTCGAAATGTACAGTGACAATACCCCATGTGTATGGAGGCAGCCACTGAACTCAGAGTGTCTTCCACCGGAATCTTAATGGCATCTGCCTGCTCGGGGAGGCTAGGGAGCAGCTGGGAGGATGTGTGTCTCTCATGGGACAGGAAGGTGAGAAAGAGCAGTTTCCGGTCACATGCTGTGTTCTTCCCTCCTCGTCACTTCCTAGAACTCTCACTGTAACACTGAAAGTTGGGCATTTAGTTCTCACGTTTTGCAGATGAAGAAGCTACCAGGGCTCAGAGAAGATGAATGAGCCACGTGGTACCCCATACTGACTCCAGCGCACGTAAAATGTTGACCCTTGTTCATAGTGGAGGTCTCTGGGCTTCCATTCTGCTTCGGTTAGATGGACTAAGGCTCCTACCGCAGGGCTCTTGTAACCGTGCAAAGACCGTGTGTGGGAAGGGCTTGGAGTGGGTCTAGCACGCTAAGCACTCAAAAACCAGTAGCCACTCCCTTATCATGCTAAGGTTGTCTTGCCTAGATTCCAGGCCAGACACCCACCCCCACCCCTGGTGGCTTGGTATAGGATCTGTTTGAGCTGTGAACACTAATAGAGACCCAGTCTGAGCAGGATGTGGGTGAGGGAGCCTGAGGATGCTTCTGGGGCCACCGTCTCTTTTCTTCACTGGGTTGGGTCTCCTCGCTCTTCATACTTCATGGCCAAGATATATATATATCTTTGCTAGTATTTCCAAGAGACATCCCAGTCCTGTTCCCAAACTGTGAGGAGTCACAGATATTTGGCTGCTGGGTCCCCTATATTTCACTGTGGCCACGAGGTGTCAACTGTGACCACAAAGCACCCAGTCTTTCCTCGGTGGGAGAGGGCAGGTCTCCTCCCCTGCACCCAGCTGTGATAGGCAGTAGGCTGCAGGGAGCTCTGGGTTCCTTAGGTATCAGAGGACTGCAGTGTTGGGAAAGTCCCACAGGGTGGCACTGGCCAGCGCAGGTTCCAGCCCCTGCTTGCAGAGCAATGATTGGTGGGTGATCTCACTTTGTGGCTGAAGGCTCCCCTCCCGTGTTGGCGTTAGGGACTTTCTGAATCCCTCAGGGATCTAGTGGGACCTCCATCGTCTGTGGCAGAATTAACTGCAGCTCCCTTTATTCTGTTCTTTCACTCTTCCACGCATATGGTTGCGGGTTGGTTCTGCACACCGGGCTTCATGTTACCAGCAGCCTTTGACCCTTTGACCCTCGCAAGTATAGCTCCTCCCTCCCTTCCTCCCTGCCTTCCTCCCGCCTGACTGCCTGCCCGCCCACCTTGTCATTAGTAATCTATGATGTATCCTTAGCTCCCGTGCTCAAAGTGAGCAGAGAATGGGAAATGCTTTCTCCGTGATGACCAAGGAGGAATCTTACAGATTTGACTCTGTACTGGTTGCACTTGACTCGGTCACTGGCCTGCTCTGAGCCCTCACAAGGTGAGGACGTTGAACAGGCACAGCGTGGCACCTGTCATTGTGAGGCTCAGAGAGGCCGCTCAGACAGACCCTGGAGCATCCTTACGGCTTCACCTCTCATCATCATCTCTTGCTTTTCTCCTTCGTTGATGTCCTTCTTTGCCAGGTTCCTCTGAAGAGGGCAAGTTAGTCCCGTTACCCACAGAAGGTACAGCAAGCTCACAGCCTCTTCGCTCAGATTGAGCCTCTCTTTCCTGAAGTATAACGAAGTCTCAGGATTCCCTCCTACTGGCTCCAAGTGGTCCTGTGTCCCCCCCATCCATTACTATGGCTGCATGGTGCGGCGCTGTCTGGTTAGGCCTGCGGTCCCTGACCACACAGGGGAGGGAGGTTTCTTCTAAGTAGGCAGGGATAGATATTTTGAATCAGCCAACAAGCACGGCCACTCCTACCCCTCAACCTTCCTCCATCCTTTCTCATTGAGACAGGTTGGGACCATTTGGGTTTCAGTCCCAATCACACCCCATCCTACTGTGTGGCGCTGGAGACGTTACCTTGCTTTGCAGGCCTCAGTTTCCTCGCCTGTAAAACAGAACTAACAATTGTCATTACCTCGTCAGGTTTGTTATGGAAATGAAACGCATCAATCCGTGTAAAGTGCTCAGGGCAATGTTTGGCACACGATAAGCACCTAAATAAATATTAACTATTTGTTTTTCTTTCATTTATTTATTCATGACCTCTTAAGCACTCAGTGGAGCAAGCAAATAATGAGTCAGCCTCTGCCTTTGTGGGACTTGCAGAGGGACTGGATGGTTATTTCTCACTCATTTATTTAATCACCTCCGGTACCCAGTACAGGACTAACGTGAGCCAGGGACACAGGTAAGGGAGCATCCTTTCTTCCATGGAGGCAGACAGGCATCTTTCTGGCTCCTGTCTGAGAATTAGGGACATTCTTCTCTCTTTTTTTCGTTTCCCTGTGTGTAGACTAAAACTGGGCCTGTAGACCAGCCTGTCTATGCCTCCCGAGTGCTAGGTTAAAGGTGTGCACCACCACTGCTCTTTTGCCAAAGAGCCTGGCTAAAGAGAAGAGGTGGGGAAGATTTGCCACAGACTGTACAGTGGCTGGCCTAAGGGAGCGTGGCTTTCCCCAGCCATGTCCCATTCTGGTGTTCTCCACTGTGGCTCTTCTCCTTGGCTTTTATGTAACCTGCTAGATAGTGGAGGCGGCAGTAGCGCCTCTCTCCAGCATCTGTTGCAGGTGGGGGGGGAGGTCATGCTTGGATTCAAGTGTTGGTCTTTGGTGAGAGACACAACATCTGGTGATTGGGATCTCGTTCCACTTCACAGCAACCTGTTGTCAAGCCTTTATGTGGGCCCTTTGGGATTCTCAAGTTTACCACTTTTAGGTCTCTAGGTCATTTTTCTATGTGGTCCCTCAGCTCCACATACCAGAACGCAAGCTGGGATCCTGTCAAAGAGATGTGGAGTGGGAAATTGATCCTTCTTCCCCAGCCCAGAGGATGGAGTGCATACTCGTGATACCTGTCACGGGAAACAAGGCCTCAGCACCGGTAGCATGGTGGTCATTGCTGTTACATCCCTCCCTCCACCCCGGGTTCTTCTTATTTGTCACAAAGACAGTTTTATTAATTCTTCTTATGTGGGTGTATGATGTGCTTGCATGTGCATGCATACATGCCACAGCACCCATGTGGAGGTCAGAGGCCTCTCCTTCTACCACGTGGACTCCTGGGATCTAACTTGGGCTGTCAGACTCGAGCAGCAAACACCTTTACCTGCTAAGCCATCTTTCTTTTGATCTCAAATGCATTTATTTGTGCTCCTGGGTAAGGGGTACTTAGGCAGTTGTTCATGGACAGTCCCTGTTTCCATCTGGAGAAGCTTGCTTGAGTGTGCAGCATGCTGAGTCTTCAATCCCATACTCCCCAAGTAGAGCTGCTTACTGCGAAGCCAAAGCAAGTGGGACATGGGCCTTCAATGCTTTTACTTTATCGGCATCCTTGATAACTTTCTCTCTTTCTTTCTCTTTTTCTCTCCCTCTCTCTCTCTCTCTCTCTCTCTCTCTCTCTCTCTCTCTCTCTCTCTCTCTCNTCTCTCCCTCTCTCTCTCTCTCTCTCTCTCTCTCTCTCTCTCTCTCTCTCTCTCTCTCTTTCTCTCTCTCCTTCTTTCTTTTGAGGGGTGGGGGTGCAGGGTTTCTCTGTGTAGCACTGCCTGTCCTGAACCTCGCTGTGTAGACCAGGGTGGCTTTGAACTCAGAGCTGCCTCCATCTGTCTCCTGAGTGCCCGGGTTAACCGTGTATGCCATCACATCCAGCTGTTAACATCCTTGGTTTAAGATTCTGTCTGGTTTATTTTTGCATGTGTGTGCATAAGTACAGGCCAGTGCACCCTGTGACGATGTAGAGAGACGGTAGCTCTCCAGGAGTTAGTTCTTGGCCTTCCACCTTGGAGAGACAGGGGCTTTCTGGTTTCTGCTGCTTTGCTTTGTAGTCCAGGCTAGCTGGCCTGTGAACTCAGGGCCTATTCTCCCATCTCTGCCTCTCATCTTGTCGTAGAAGTGCTGGGATTACAAAGTACATTACCACTTCCGGCCTGTTATGTGGGCTCTAGAGAGCAAACTCAGGTCTTCAGAATTGTGAGGTAAGCTTTTACCCACTGAGCCGTCTCCCCAGCTTTGCAGCCTTCCTTTGTGAACGCTGAAGCAGGTTGATCCCATCTACACTCACATACATCTTCCAGTGATTTGGGGGTACAGGGGACTGTGTAGGGAATTAAGTATTTGTAATAATTTTGTATACTACAGATGGGGGAATCCTTTGCTTTCGCCTACAGAGAAATTGAGGCCCAAGTGTATTCAAGGTCACTCAGGGATGTGATAAGGCCAAGAGGCAAACAGGTAGATTTGACCACACAGCCTAAGTCATAGTTTGTTCTGTGGCATAGGAATGAGTGTCAACATAGATTCAAATATCCTCCCAAAGGGAACAGCTTTTCCATAGACAGCTAGAAATGCCGCAGACTCGATTATCAGGAGGACGGGGGCCTGAGAGACTGAAGAGGAGCTGCAGACACGGGCTTTGCGTCTCATCTTCCTTTCCTAGTCTGTCTTTGTGGGCTGTGTCGACTCCGTTCTGTTGGATCCTTGACCACAGGCCCAGCCAAATCTTCCCAGCTAGAGAACAGTTCTCCTCTGGTGACCAGAAACCTGGAGGAAATGACCACGACCCTGCCCCCCCCCCCACAGAAGAAAGTGGCCAGTGGTTCATGTCTGCACTTGGACTGGCGTTGACTACTGAGGAGGTTGTCCCTCCGGCTTCTTTGCATTCTCCAGGACCTAGTCTGGTTTGCCACCTCTTTCTTTGCCTACTGGGTTCCACCAGGGCACGGGCCTCTTTGTTGTGAAGTTTCTGTCCACTTCCTGTCCTCATGCTAGCTGTGATTGCCTTGTTAGGCTGTGTTAGAATATCAGGCTTTTTAGAATGCACTGTCTGCTGTGTGTGGATAAATCATAAACCACATTGTTGCCTGTCCTGTAAGCTCTCTGATATCACCTTCCCTCCTCCTTCTCTTCCTCTTCTTCCTTCTCCACCACACCACCACCACCACCACCACCACCACCTCCACCTCTGCCCTTGCTGGCATGGTTGATGCTAAGAATCATCATTATTACCATCATCATTAGCAGCAGCATGGTTAATTTGAAGAGTCTTGGGAAGGCGACATCAGTCCAAGGAAAGAAAAGCAAGGGATTACATTCTGTCAGTCCTAGACTCAAACGCTTTCTCTGCTCAAAGTCTACGGCCAACAGTTTACCTTTCTGTGAACTGTGGCTGGAAACACTCTCTTGCATTGTGTGTGTGTGTCTAAAGGATGTGAAGAGCTGGGATCAGCTGCAGGCTGGGACTGCAGTCACTAAACTTGGGGTGCTGTCCACTTACCCTGGAGTAGATATAAAGACACAGAGTGCCTAAATTGTGTGGAGATGGATTAGGATAGGACGGGGTGAGGCAGGCTGGGCCATAGTGCTGCGTGATGGGACTCAGGACAGACACAGGATTTTGGGCTATTGATGTGACCCTGAAGGTACAGCTTTGAGGAGTTAGCAGTGATAACGCCATGTGCCTCTGAGGTCCCTATGTGTGCCTTCTGGAGGCCGCTCACAGCCATACTGCAGGACTTCGCCTTTCCTGGGAACCCCGAGTGCAGGGAAGTCTGCGTGTACTTCCTTTCCACTGACGAGGAGGTGCCTCTAAAGGATGGAGGGGTGGGCTTCCGGCTGTTCTGAGACTGCCCCAAGATCCCTGCGTGTTTGTCTGGGTCTTGCTTACACTCTGGTGTCTCAGGCCACATCCTAAGTGATAGTATCAGTGAGTAAACAAACAAGGACGTCTCCCTGTCCTAGTCTGTCTCTGCTGCTGTGATAGAGACCCGAGGCTGGGTCTGAACACTGGGCCTTTACCTGGCTTACAGTATGGTGGTTGGGAAGGGCACGATGGTGGGGGGGGGGGTTCACATCTGCAGAGCCTCCCTGCTTAGTTGTAACATGGAGGAAGGCATCAGCGAGGCCAGAGTGTGGATGAGTGAGAGAGAAGGGAAAGAAACCAGCTGTACCCACATCAGGGGCCTTCTCCTGGGACAGCCACCCAGTCCATTCCCAGCAGCAACATGGTTGCACAGGAGAGAAACATTTTGTGCTCTCAGGAGATGGGCAGGGCAGGCTGTCACCTCCCCCTTGCATCCAAACCTAGGATTTAAAGTTTGTTTGTTTTTATTTTCACCTATTTATTCATTTACTTATTTTGAGGCAGGGTCTGTATATAGCCCTGGCTATCCTGGAACTTATTATGTAGACCAGGTTTGCCTTCAACTCCCAGGGATCTCCCTGACTCCCAATAACCAAAGTCATATGCCACCACAACTGGCTTCTTATTATTTTCAATAATATGTTTGTGCCTCAGTGTGCTTGTGAGTGTGTCTATGTGATACTTATGTCAGTATATGACTGTGGGTACCCACAAAGTTTAGAGTGGTGGGATCCTCTGGAACTGGAGTCAAAGGATGTGACACCTGGTATGGATGTTGGGAACACCCCAATCCTCTGCAGGAGTGGTACTTGCTCCCATGAGCCCTCTCTTCTCTCCAGCCTCCCCAAATCTCCCCCCCTTTGTGCCATTGTTTTCAAAGCCCTTGAGGTGCCTGGTGTTCAGCATAGGGCATGCAGAAGTCGTTCCAGCTCACCCTAGACTCATCCTGGTGTCTAGAGTCACCCTGAGGTAGCACGTAGGGGATGCTTCCCAAGTGACTGGAACGCTCAAGCTCGGGGCTGCCCAGAGAGGTAGGAAGGAGAGACTCCTACAATTTCACATGCTCTTCTCCCTGGCCCCCACCCCTACTGCCACTGTGAGTGTGTACGTTTTTCTTTTTCTTTCTTACTTTAAAATGCTTCACATTTCTTTCCTTATTTGTGTGTTTGCATGTGTGTGTGTGTGTGTGTGTGCATGCCACAGCACGTTGTTTCTCTCCTTTCAGCACATGGGTTCTGGGGATCCAGCTCAGGTCATCAGGCTTGGTAGCAAATGCCTCTACACACCAAGCCTCTTCCTTGTCTGAGTTTTTCTTTGTGAAAAGCCCATTGACTCACTGGTCATGTGGACAGTACCTTTATATACTACATTACGTTTTAGCAGAGTACTTTAAATCTCTAGACATTTAAAATGTGGTCCCCTTAGCCTGGCATTTCTTTATATACCTGGGGTCTTTCTATTCAGGGCCTTACTATGAGGAAGCCCCTGGTGGCCAGCAAGGCCCCTTCTCAATGGGCTCTCACTTGGGGCCTCTCTGCCCCTAGCTTTCTTGGTCTTCCCTGTGCAGACCAAGAGGGCAGGCCCTTCGTTTGTCTTTCTGCTGCAATGATCTCTTTGGCCCCTCCTCCGAATACAAAAGACCCAAGTCCCGGAGTAAGTTATTTGTAATTCGTTTTTAAAGTCCACATTGCGATATTAGCCATGACTGTCTGCTGTGTAGAAAAAGGAGGAGTTTGTGTTTGAAGTTTAATCCAGCCTCTACTTAAGCGCAGTCCCTGGGCAATCCTTTTTTCTGCCGCTGAGCTCAAACAGCCGGTTCTCAGGTTTGATCTGCTGCCCCACGGAGCCCTGCCCAATGTGAATTTGAAGAGTACCCCCCCCACACACACAACTCACCAGAGAGACTTGCAAAAAAAAAAAAAGGCGGGGGGTAACCACTTTGGTACAGCAGCGTAGGCACCTATGGTGGGTCCCTGGGTCCCTCCCAGTGCCCTCTGTTTTGGGGAGAGAGGCTGACAGGGGCCCACCCAGGCTGCAGACCTTCTGGGGGACAGTCCCTTGCTTGAGGTCTCTGAGGAGCCCTTCAGAGTGCTCTCTGCTGGTGGACAGCTAGCACTAGGGAGTCTGGGAGTGCTGCCTGACATGTGGGGGGCAGAGAGAAAGGAGGGAAAAAAGGGAGGGAAATGAAAGGCGAGAGTTTGTCGGGAACTGGTGCTGGCGGTGGAAACAGGAGCCGCAGCAGGACAAGGCCTGGTGGCCTTCAAAACTTTTCTTCTCCCCTCTCGCTACGTGACTCGGAGGATGCAGGCAGTAATTAAAGGCCCCCCGGCTCTTCGTTTTCTGTGTCCACACCTTTGATCTGGCTCATGTCGGGCGGCTATTTTCATTGTTCCTGTCTTTCTTTCATTCTTTTTTGATGGCAGAAATGATGATCTTTGATTCCCGAGTCGGAGGTGGCCAGGAGAGTGGTATAGGTCTTACATAATGCATCTTTCACATCTTATTTTTAAACGCAGGCATAATCAGGGCCAGGCAGAGGCTGGCTTCATTTCCACCGGTGTGTGTGGGGGAGAGGAGGTTGCCTGTCCTGCAGCGATAGCCTGGGGCTGGTGGGGCCAGGCAGTCCTGTGCCGCTGAATGAAAATTACTAGAGGAAGCTTCCCCCTCCACCCCTTTCTAAATATAACCTGGGGAGAATTTTTTCTAATTGTTCCCTGACCAGAGGACACACCCACTCAGCCCGGTTTCTCTTGGCGCTTGTAGGAGGCATGTACACTCATTATTAGTGAATGTTAATAAACGCTACAAGATGAGCCACAGAAGTCATACATGAACTGAGAGCTCAGCCATATGACGTGCTGGGCTGTATCAGGGGGTGTGGGGCATAAGCGGCTGTGTTGTCTGAGAGGTACATCCCCATTTCTTCTGGTACCTCATCTCCTTCTAGAAGTGGACAGGCCCAGGTCAGAGTTACTCGTGTAGGACCTGGACCACAAATTCAGATGGCACCAGAGATTGATCAGGTGATGCTAGGAAATGGGGGCTTCTGGGACTTTGATGAACCCAGGCCAGTTATTGCCCCTGAACACTGCTTGAAAGGAGGCTGGGTCTAGAGCCCACACTCCCAGATTGCCACAGGGAACTGGACACTTGAGTCTTCATTAAAAGTTCCTTGGAGAAATGAGACCAAAGATGTCTTTCTGTCAGGGGATCGTGGTGGAAGGCCTGGGAGATAGGAAAGCTTTGGTGTGGTGGGGAGGAGTGGCTGCTTTAGTGTGATGGACCAGCAGGAAGGCTTGGAGAACCTTGACCTGTGCTCTGCATCCATTGCATCTGTGGGATGCTCAGAAGGCTATGGCTCAGGTGTGGCTGCCACAGAAGAGCTGTAGGACATTTCCAGGCAGCGAGTTCCATGGGTTAGATGGTTCAGGACTTGGTGGTGAAGGGCTCTTGTTAGGTATGCAGAGTGCAGGGTGTTCACAAATTTAGGGACCTTCCTGTCCTGCTCCTCCAGGCTCAAGTGCCAGAACTTTTAGGCATCGGCTTCTTTATTTGGCATTATTGAGCACTTGTGTTTCTTCTTTGTGCTGAGTACTAGGTATTGAATGGTGACCAGGGACAACCTGGACTGGTCCCTGTAGATCCCCCGCCCCTTGCCCCCCATCATCCCATTGCTCACAGGAGATTGATAATAATCAATTCATGATATAAATACTGGAGACACATTCTCAGAACTGCAAAGTTAAGTGAATTCATTGTCTTGTGAACATTGTGGTCCTTCGTGGTCCAAGCCAGAACTCCAGTAGCTCCTTGAGGCAATCAGGGGATGGGCAAGAAATGAACAAGACTGGTGTCATATAAATTTTTCCCCTCATCACACACATGCATTTATGTGAAGGACACATAATGGTAAGAAGAGCCTGGCAGTGGTGGTGCACACATTTAGTGCCAGCACTTGGGAGGCAGAGGCAGGCAGAGTTCTGAGTTAGAGGCCAGCCTAGTATACAGAGCAAGTTCCAGAAAATCCAGGGATACACAGAGAACCATGTCCTGAAGAAACAAGCAAACATGTATGAACTAGTAGACTGAATATGGCTCCGTGGATAAAGATGCTTACTTGTTACATGTAATTAATTATTGAGTGCTGTGTACTGTCTGTGTATTCACACACTGACAGTGAGCTGTGTGGGCTTTTGTTGTATGATACTGCTCATGGAAGACAGGAATAAATGTTTGCTCACCGTAAATAGGGAACTACAGACAGACCAAAGTATGGATACTGCCAAAGTAGCAGTTGGTGAACCAATAAATTTTTGGGGGGTTGCATACAAGAATATGGTTGAATGAGTACTTCCAGGAAGAGAAATCAATTGAAGACAGTTGCATTGCTCTTGCGTGGGTGGCAGCCCATAAAAACTGGAGACCTGGAGTACAATTCACAATCTGCAAGGAGCTTTGACAAGCTGAAGAGCATCCTTTCCAGTCAGCTCAGCTTGTCTGAGAGTGTCTCAACAATCCTTACTGCTTATATAAGCTGGGGGAGGAGAGTCTAGTTAATGCAGTCAGTTTCAGGGACTTCCTGAAGCCTTTGAGTTGCACTAAACAACTTAATAAGCTTCCCTGCAGGATGGAGTGTTTCTTCTCCTCTTAGAACATCCTGTTGTCTCATTTTCTTCCTAGCATTCCCTCCGAGGTGGAAGATTGTCATATCTGGGGAAACTGCTATACAACAGTTTGTTGGCATCAGCAACACCACTAACCCCCAAGTGATGGATGACCTGTGGTCTATCAGGAAATTTCCAGTAGTCCTGTTATACCTATTTAATTTAATAGTTTCTTTTGAGAACTGCTTACATGAATACTGTATCTATATAACTTCCCCCCCTTCATTCCTCCTCTCCAACTCTTACTGTGCCCTCTCTCAAATTCATATTGTTCTTACATGTATGTATACACACATGCACACATGTATGTGTAATCTACTGAATCCATTTAGTTTGTGTGTACTTGTGTCCAGGACTGACCCCTGGACATCAGAAAACCTATGTAGGAGCTTGTCGCAGAAGACTGAATCCCCCTCTCAGTTAGTGGAACTCTGAGGGATTTCCCTTGTCCATGTTGGCATGTCAACTGCTGTTGTCTTTGTATTGGTCTTGTTTAGGAAGTCGTGTTGATGAGAGTTTGTGGGTTCTCACAATAGATGTCTGGGATACTGGCTCTTAGAATCTTTCCCCTCTTCTGGGACTTTCTCTGACCATTGTTACAGGCGTGTGAGTGTGCTGAGGAAGAATGTGAAGATTCAGAGGAACAAAAGTGTCTCAGAAGGAGACACGGGGGTGGGGCATGTTTAATAGGATGGTAGAGTAGGTAGTGGCTCACAGACCCAAGGCAGACGATTGTTGGGGAGGGGGGCCATCTCTGGTGACACTGGGTGCCTGATAAGCAACGGAGAGCTGGGGTCTTGGTGGTGGCTGTTGAGCAGATGGCAGCCCGAGTGGGCAGCTGCCTTGTTATTGGTCAGTATAGATGCTGGAGGTGGGAGAGCTTATTCCAGAGTTGTGCTAGGTGCTAATATGGATATGGTCTGATTAATATGATGGGATATGGTGGGCTAAATGTTGGAAGCAAGGGTTTGTGGGCACTGGGACAATCCCTGAGTTTCTTGCCTGAACACCCAAGAGAAGAGGGGTCTTTACTGGAGTCAGGGAGGTTTACACAAGGATGGGTTGTGAGGTGGGAACTCTTCCCTTCCTGACAGTGCTGGACCTAGGAAGGAACCTGGAAACAAAGGCGAGGGTAGTAGATCCAAGGAGCCAGAGCCTGGCTGCCTCTTGGCCCCCAGAAGATTGCTGTCAGGGAGTAGGGGCATTCCACACTCTGCCTCCAGCCTAGTGGAGTATACCTATTCTAGCCCAATCCACAGTGGTTTCAGCTGAGGGAACTTGTTCCTGGGGCCACAGGGCAGATAAACCATGTTAGGATGGGGGTTCAGCCTGACCCATAGAGATTTTGCCCTGGGCTGCTCTCACGTCAGGCATTCAGAACTTGGTATCTGCTACCTTATGCAGAGATGCTAACCTGCTGTTCATTGAACTTGTGTACCTGACCAGGCTGTTTATGCCTGTTAGTTATGGTCTTGGATGGGAAGCCCTGTCCAGCTTTCTTGCTCCTCTGCCAGTCCTCCTGGCTGGTCAAGCTGGGCCACACTGATGGTGCCCCAGCCCCGCCTTTCTGGCTGACAGGGAGGTACATTTGCACCCGCCTACCTGACTGCACACAAATTGCTTTGCCCGGTGCACGCAGAGCCAGGCCTGTGCAGCACCTGGTGCCTACAGAGTCTGGCGCCCAGCCCTCTGCACGCCTCACCCCGTGGCCTGTCAGGACCCCTTCATTTATGGTCCAGCACTTTTGGCAGTAGTCTCTTGCAGCTGGGATGCCGTGGAAATCGGGTGCTGCTCAGCCTGGCAAAGGGCCTTGAAGTGCTTCCCATTAGGGGAGATCTTCAGAGGAAGTCAGGGCTCTGGGAGGTTGGGGCCTCCCAGATGGACCAGGCCATTGTAGCCAGGCCAGGCATCTCCTCCCTCAGGGCAGGAGCTCAATATCATGGGTCTTTCCTCACCTAGCCAGCTTCTCTGGGACTCGACAGCCCTGTCCTCATTTTCATCCTGAATAGTCGGGAGCTGAGGAGAGCAGATGGGACCCACATGTAAGTGATTGTCTGCCTGCAGCCTGTGGTCTTTTGACCCCCTGACCCGCTGCTTCTCTCAGCATCCAGCTTCTGTGCTGAGCAAAAGGTATTGGGAGTTTGTAAATGTCCCTTTAATTCTCCCTAGGACATCCGGAGAATTTAAATCTTTGGTATAACTACTCAAGAATTCAATAGAGGAATCAAAGGCGGCACACTTAGTTGAATTTTGAGAAAATCATTTCTTTTTTTTTTTTTTTTTTTTTTTTTTTTTTTTTTTTTTTTTTTTTTTTTTTTTTTTTTTTTTTTGAGCCTGTCCTGGAACTAGCTCTTGTAGACCAGGCTGGTCTTGAACTCACAGAGATCCGCCTGCCTCTGCCTCCCTAGTGCTGGAATTAAAGGCGTGCGCCACCACCGCTCGGCTGAGAAAATCATTTCTTATTATCTAAACATGCTATATTTTGGGGTATTTTTTTCCACTTGGTCGTTGTCCACACATGTGTGTGTTTCTGGGATTATAACAGGAAGCCTCCACTGTACTCTGCCGTGACTCAATGAGCTTATGGTTGAGGCCACCGTTGTCAGTTGTCTTTACTGAGCATGTGAGGACCTCGAGTGAGAGATTGTGAGGCGCTCAGCTTCATGGCCAGCCCATCAGAAATATCCCGGAGGCCTCTCCTCTTCCATGGTTCATCATTTATATGCGTAGGTAGCTGTTATCACTATACTCTGAGTTTGGGTTCACATGGGCTACCCCATTAAGTAGCTGCATGTGAGCTTGGCTCATTATCTTCTGGGAATCAGTTTATTTTTCTAAAAAAAAGTGAGGATTGACCCTTTATTCAGTTCTGACATTCCAAAAATTGGAACACAAAGCAAGGAATATACTCACGGTATATAGGAACGTACTTATTAAACCTAAGTGTGCATGTTCAGTACTAAACAGAATATAGTGTTAGAGCCCATGTTTGGTGCGTACCTATAATCACAACACACCAGAGATGAAGGCAGGATATCATGGAGGCCTAGGCTACATAGTGAGACTCTGTAAGGAAAGAAAGAAGAAAGCAAGCCTTCTATTATTAAATAAAAGGCTATGCTTTTCATTAAATGTGAAAAATTACTTGTGCTTAATATCAGCCCAAGTCGGAATGTCGGGCACTCAGTGATAAATGCCAGCGCATATAGTATCCCGAGTCTGAATGCTGGATACTCAGTGATAAACACCAGTTCATACACTATCCTTATTTGGAATTCTGGGTACTCAGTATTCTTGGCAGCTCTTACACCATCTATAGTTTTGTTCTTTCCTTCTCTTTCTGCACGCCCCCCCCCCCCCAAGACAAGGTTTCCCTGTGTAGCCTTGACTGTCCTTGAACTCACAGAGATCTACCTGCTTCTGCCTTCTGGGTGCTGGTATTAAAGCCATGCACCACCCCCACCCAGCTTTTTTTTCCCTTATTTTCCCCCATGTTTATTTCACGTGCATTGATGTTTTGCCTGCATATATGTCTGTGTGTGAGGGTGTTGATGCCCTGGAACTGGAGTTGCAGGTGTGAACTGCCATGTGGGTGCTGGGAATTGCACCAAGTGCTCTTAACTGTTGAGCAGTCTCTCCAGCCCTCATCCGTAGTTTCTTGATCAGTTGTGACTGTCT
Source organism: Alexandromys fortis (assembly GCF_014885135.2). Lineage (NCBI taxonomy): Eukaryota > Metazoa > Chordata > Mammalia > Rodentia > Cricetidae > Alexandromys > Alexandromys fortis. The sequence goes on along the minus strand of NW_026068054.1, from coordinate 920,934 downwards.
TCTAGTGAGGTAGTGAGCTCTTTGGCGGGTTCCTTTAGCCTTGGTCACTACTGAAGGCTCCATCCCGCAGCACACGAAGAGCTAAGTAGATATTTGTTGGGTGAAAGGTGAGAGAACGAAGGGCAGACATTGTGCACCCTCTGCCACCTGCTCCCTGGATTACAGCCGGGCAGGACACAGACCGGTGCCAGGGTCAGCCCCTCTCCCCAAGGTCCTGAAGGCTGTGGCCAGGGATGAGATGCTGCCCAGTGTTCCCTGGTCTCTGAGGCCCCCGTGCTTTCCACACATGCCCAGTGGGGTCCTAGACTGCTGGGAGTAGAGAGGTCCCCAGAAATATATTTTGAGCTGTCACTATAAGGCACAGGTATAATAGCCGTATGGCAGCAAAAGAAATGGCACCGCCATTTGTAGAGTGTCTGTGATAGCGCCCCCTTTCCTCATCACAGCAGCCCCAGATTGTCGTTCCGTTTTACAGATGAGGAAACCAGGGCTCGTTGGTGCTTGGTCATTTGCCTGAAGTGGCAGGGCCTGTCTTCAAGCCTGTGACCTCCTCCTTCCCCCTCCTTGAGCTCACTACCCCACTTCCAGCCTTCCATTCCATCTCTCAGGCCTCCCGCTGAGCTCCGGGCCCAGTCCCATCTGTCGGAGGTTCTGTTCTGGCCAGATGCGACGTGCCTCCTGGGATCCCCAGGCAGGAGAGTTGCTGCTGAGGGAGGGGAAACGAATTCACAGGCCTCGGCCTCGATCCAGACCCTGGTCTGCCAGTGCGGCCGGGAGGGCCCAGTAGCCCCAGGGCTTGCGCCCAGCCAGCCTTCTGTGCTCAGCTCCTTTCCTAAGCAGGTGGGGTGGGACCCACCAGAGAACTCAGTCTGCTTGTTTTCCTCAGTGGCGGAGGGGAGGCCGTGGGAGAGAAGTGAGGGAGGTTAAAAGAAAAGCACAGGGCCAGGATCATGAGAGGAGGAGGATGGCTGAACCCCAGCGGGTGTAGGGAAGGAAGCAAAGGTGGAGCCAGCAGGCCTAGGATGTCGGAACTGGTCCTGAGGGGAGGAGAGCGAGGAGTGGACAGGTGGCCCGGGGAGGGAAAGAAGCAGGAAGGACTGGAGGGGGGCCGAGGGAAGTCAGAGACCGAGGGGGGACTGTGTGAAGTGCATTTGAAAGTCCTTACATGCAAACCTTGAAAATTACAGTCCCAGCAACCTCCAGGAACTTGGTGGCAGGCATTGGGGTGAGGGTGAGCAGGCCTGTAGGTTGCTTTCATGGCTGACTGAGCTGAGAGAAAGAGGGGGTGGTGGTGGTGGTATGTGTTTGTATGTGTGTGCTGTTTGTGTGGCCTTGCCGCCCACATGTTGAGGTGACATGATCCTGACTTAGTCTCATGAGCGCCCCCTTTTCAGCACTCACCCTGCTAAATCATCTCAGGCCATGCGTGCTTCCAGTGCCATGGTATGTAGCCCAGCTTGTGCATGCATGTTTGGTCTGCGTGTATGTCTGTGTACACATCTGTGCACCATGGGCATACTTGCTGCCCACGGAGGCTAGAAGAGTGTCAGATCCCCTGGAACTAGAGTTAGAGACAGATGTGGGCCTCCATGTGGGTGCTGGGAATCAGAACCAGGTCCTTTAGACAAAGCAGCTAGTGTGCTCTTAACCAGTGTGCTGTGTCTCCGGCTCCTAAAAGAGCAAGGTTTTTACATGTAGCTCATAACTCCTGACCTGTCCGCTTCTGGGAACAGGCTGAGATTTAGTGGACTCTGGCTTTTGGGCTGGCATTCTTGAGCCACGCCCTTAGTGTCCTGATATTTGCATTTGTACTGGTTCTTGTGGCTTGTGTTGGATCCTCTTAATATCATTCGTTCATTCATTCATTCACTGCGTAGGTGAGATTGGTTGCAATAACCTGTGTGTCAAGGTACTCCAGGGCACCACAGCTAACTCTCAGAGTCTCTGTGAGGTGATAAAAATGCCATGGGAATCCCAGCAATACAAACCCCAGCCAGTGTGCACTGTGTGTTGGATGCACTATGAAATTACTTTTTTCAGGTCGTCCACCGTTTCAGCATTAGACTGTACCGCCTTCCTTTGGATGGTATTATAGCTCTGCAAAGCTGAGCTGTTGGTAGTTGTCCTGGGTGAAAAGCAACCACTCAGAGAAATCTAGATGGAAAGAGAAATAAGGATAACCTGTCCAGTCTGCCCCCAAGACTGAAGTTGCACATTGCCCAGAAGAGAGATGGTTTGAGGGTTGGGGATTTGATCTCTGGTGAGGTGGAAAAACCTTAGGCATTTAAAAAAGCAGCAAACTGAGGTGATCTGGACTTGGTTGCTGTGTCCGGACTGGAGTGGGTGCGGAGGACTGCTGAAGTGGCTGGTTACCATGGTCCAAACCACCTGACCAAAGCTAGAGCCCAGGTTTTGGAAGCCAGCTGCCGCGTGGGAACCCCTGTTCTATTTTTCACTACCACTTGGGAGTGGCTGAGTCCGAAGCTGAGTAGATTTTGATTATTCTAAGGTAGAGATGTCACTACCATGACTCAGGACAAAGGATGCCTTTGGTGCTCAGTCATTTTCTCCAGAACCATCCTTCACTTCCCACTTCCTTCTTTCCCTTTGAATTTGTACCCAGTGTCCATGTGAACTCCTACCAGTCAACCCACCCAGCCACCTTTGATGCCTTGGGTCAGGGTCAACCTGCAAAAGCGAGACAGCAGGGTGAGTGAGTATATTTGATGACAGTTGGTATGGGGGTGAGGAGGTCAACCCAGAGGAGGGACATGGCCAGTAAATACCCTGCCCTACTTCATCGTTCCAGTAACTTAGCGTCTCACCTGACCACTGTTTTCTTACTGTGCCTGCCTCAAGGACCACAGCTCCTTGAATGCAAGGGCTTTGTCTTATTTCCTGCTGGTCCCTCAAGGCCTCAGATCACAGAGGACCCAGAAGGGCTCCGAGCATTTCTTGTTAAGGTGATCCGGTCCAAGCAGCTTGGCATGTCTATATTAACACTCGCAGATGCTTGCAAAGTAAAACCCATAAATCGAGAGTTAAATATTTTGCTTTAATTCTTACAGTTGCTGGTGAATGTGTTTAGTGTAGACTTTCAGCAAGCAGATGGAGTGGGGGAGACAAGCTGTATCTCTACCTGGCTCCCAGGCGAGGCCTGGGATGCTGGTTCTCACCCCTTGGGAGAGGCTGCTCCTGACTTCCAAGCTGCCCTTCCCTACCCACCCTTTCCATGCCTTCTGCTCACAGCAGAGCTTTGGCAGCCCCGGGCATGAATGAGAAGGTCAGTTGTCCATGTGACGAGTTTGAGACACCAGCACAGCTGCTCCCATGTCCTTAAACAGAGATCTTCGTCGTGTCCCTTCTGGGGCTCCAAATAACCCATGGACCCGTGTGAGCCTCCATCTTACTTGGTGAAGAAAAGGACTGTTTGGGGCTCACCCTGTATCGTCTCCGTGCAGCCGGAGTGTGCGCTCCGGGCAGGCTTGCCTGCTGCTGCCTGTGTTTGCCTTGTGAGGCTCTTCCTATCTCAGACAACGAGGAAACCTGGGGGTGCCAGACGCTCTTCCCCTCCAGCTTGGAGCAGGGTTCTGTTGGGGTCCCTCACGGAGCAGCTCCCCTCTCTGTTTCCGAACTGGGTACCACAGCCTCCTCTCGCCATCTCTGGGTTGGCAAGGTCTGGGAATGTCAACTTCCTGAGTGGACTGGAGGGAGGTTGTCCCACCCCTTTGTTCTTTCTGATCTGTGGGGAGTTCAGTCAGTGACGACACAGAATTGGACTTGTGGGCCAGAGCTGGGCTGTTCCTATTTATTGTTCAGTGCTTTGATTGACACATTTGTTTATTCATTCCCTTATGCAGTTAGTCTGTGTTTGCTGAGCCGGGGCAGTGCTCTAGGCTGGAGGGCCACAGTAGCTGGAGAGAGCATGTATGTGTGAGTGTGTGTGTGTGTGCATGTCTGAGAACGGGCCATGTGGGTGTGTTCAGAGCACACGTGCAATACACATGACTCGCAGGTACACATCCGGAAGTGCACGTGTATACAGGTGTGTGTGTCTATCTTTCTGTCTGCCTGCCTGTCTGTGTGTCCGTGTAGGCAGAGGGGTAAGAGCGGTTCAGATGGAAATGACATCAGCGTTGGAAACCTCCCTGGCCTGCATCCATCCCATGCTGGAGCCGCTGTTTGCTAGAGCAGATTTTGTAGCTTGGCTTCATGTGCGTGTGAGCACTTGGGTGTGTTTTAATTAACTAGAACATTTGCCTGGAAATGAGCAGCGCCGGCAGCAGGCGCAAAGGCAGCTGGAGGGGGCGGGGCGGCAGCAGTGTAGAGGAGCCCATGCAGCCTGTGTTTCAAACGCGCCAGTCCCAGCTGATGGTGCCACAGGAGCACGGAGCGGCAAGCAGCCCCTGGTGCTGGGCACCACCCCAGCGGGAAGCTTTCGAGGTGTGGATGAGCTCCTTGAATTCCCTAGGGCTCCTGCTACCATGGGTGGGGCATGTAGCTCTAACCATGATCCAGGGTGGGCGCTGGACCATGAGATGTATAGGACCACCCTTTTTCTCCCTGCTCAGCATCCGGCATATGCAGTCTTCTGTGTCTCTTTATTGAATGGATGAGACAGCAAACAGAAAAAAATGGCGTTTCAGAGAGGTTAAGTATTATCTCGAGGGTCACACAGCTATAAGTGTTAACTTTGTTTTCACCCTGTGGAATTCCGGCACTGGGAACTGCTGCTCCCAGCGGATGTACATACTCCACAGCTGTGTGTGTGTGTCTCCCTGCCACAAGGAGCTCTTCTCTTGTCTACTGTCATCTGGTTGATGGCAAGGCTGCCTTACCAGGCTGTCTGCTGTGAGAGGACTTTCTCCCATCAGAGGTCAGGTTGGGAATGGGAGAGCTAGGGCTGAGTCTCTCTGAGACAGGTGATGGCGGCTATACTGAAGGCCGTGTCTCCCCACACTGTGGTCTGCTTCAGGGGCTTGAGGTGTCGCAGGCTGCTGAGCACTCCAGAGGGGTGCTTTTCTTCTGTGGTTTGTTCACCCCACTTCTATACCAGGCCACTCCCTAGTGAATGAGTCGCCTTATGCACGCACGCCTCCCTCCTGCCTCCTCGTGGCCCCAGAGTAGACTCCACTACTGACTGGCTTTGAGACTAGCCTAGTGACATCGCCTCGAAGTGCCTTGCTGTCCTTACTGGTAAGGTGGGTGATGTTTCAGGGACACATTATCTGCCAGTCACTGTGTCCACTTTCCCAGAGCGCTGACTCTTGTGTGCGCTAGGCACTGGCTGAAGTCCCGTCATATCTGCGTCTCCTGCTCTCTGGAACAACGTCCATCTCTTAGATGCCAGCAACGCTTTCTTACGTTGGCCCTCATTATTTCCTCCTTTATATTTTTTCCCCTAAATCAAGACCCAGCACAAGGCCTACCTGCCCTTGGTGTCCCTAATCTGGCAAGGTTCGAGCATTCTGGGAATGAGGGGACCTTCTTGGGGTCTCTCCATGCCTGCCTTGTCTCTGTGCTGGCTTTGCCTTCGCACCAGCTCTAGCTCACACTAGACATTTCTTCTCACGGGCACACATCTCCTCAGCACTTTGAGAATTCTCATTACAGTGACCAGAATGGACTCTCCAGGCACCGGGGAAAAGAGGGTGTGGTGGAGTGGGAGGAGAGTGCACACACTCATGTGACTGTACGCTAGAGTGAATAACATGTGCTCATGGCTGCCCGTGTGTGCACACTCATTCGTACCTGTGTCCCGCAGCCCAGAGCCTCTTCTTTCTGGTTTATTGAAGAAAAGCACTTCCTTTAATGTTTACTTGTAGGGGAGTGAGGACCAGCCAGTGGCGGCTGGAGATTTCCTTAATAAACTCTAAGTCCAGAGCCACCCACCCCCGTTAGAGTAGATACCAGAGGTCCTCGCTGATGTGTTTGTGTGTAATCAGGGGAGGGAGGGTGGGCCTTTTAATGCCACGAAACTGCCATGTAATTATTTGATAACATAGTGTCATGATTTTGCTGTGAACGAATCTTTTATGATAGTGGGAAAAAGTGCTGATGAAGAGAAACTGGTGGTGATGTACCTGAGGGGTCACTGGGTGCCGGCACCCTTTGGGAGAAGTGAGGCCTCTGTCCTTCCATCTGGAAGTACTGCCTGAAGCCGAATCCTCCAGAAAGCAGCATTTCCCTGTGTCTCCGGGATAGGGATGTGGTTAGCATGTTTATTGTAGGTAAGACGATCTGCATAGACTCTGTCAGGTAGAGGCAATTGCGTGGGGAGCAGGGTAAGATAGTGAGGCTCACCTGCTGCTGAGAACCCGCTCCTGGGATCCTGCCTCCATTGATGCGTGGCTGGAGTTTCCCCTAGGAAGCCATTAATCTGTGGCCCAGGACTTTAGTCAATGCCCTTGGCTATACTTTCTATTTGACTTTACCAGTGACTCTGTGGGCGTTAGGTCCTCATGCTTGTGCCTCAGTTTCTTCTTCAGGGAAGCAGAAATAACGAACAGCATCTGCACACAGCAGAAAAAGGAGACAGCGCAGCTCTGTATAATGCTTTATTCATGATCCTGAGTTCTAGAAAGTTGGCAACTGTGTTTCTCTGTGTGGTTTAGTGATACAGTTTGACCTGAGCTGGCATAAGGCTTCTTGTAATGTTTTAGAGGTAGTGGTTTTCTTTACTATAGAAACATCAATATACTTGGTTGTTCTAGGAACCCCCAAATACTCAAGAAACACAGCTTCCTCCCTAGACGGTCTGAATGCAGGCCTTGACTGGCTGCAGGGGCTGCACCTGTTATAAGTGAAAGACGTATATGGGGGACCCACACAGTCATGCTCATTGGGTGCTGGATGGAGCTGTAATGGAGCACCACGGCAGAATGGCCTTGTCTTACTGCTGCCTTTTCCCTTCATTCTCTCCCTCTTGGCCACACAGGCAGGAAGGGCCCTTCATCTGCTTGCCACTTGTCAATGTAGCTAGGGTGGGGATAGTTCCTTTTTGGTAGGAATGGCAATGCCCTGGAGTGGCTTAATTTATGCTTGGGACCTCAAAGAAGATTCCTGGTCATGCCCCGGGGGTCAGCCTTGAGGTGGGTGCGTCTGGCCTGTGGTCTCCCAATAGCATGGTACTAGAAAGGTCTTCTTCACAGACTCTTCTCTAGAGTAACCATCCTTTTGTGGTAGGCCATGCCAGGTGCATGCTGACACCATTTTTCCTGCATCCCCTGGATGGCCAAGCTTAGCTAATGATGGATGCTGGGCCGTGCTAGGCATGGGATCCTATTGGCTCTGAACCAACTTGTGAAAGCTGCGGCATATGAAGCCTCATGTGCCTGTAAAGGAAGACAATTAGGAAAACCACCCCTCATATATTGGATGTTGACTCCCCAGTAAGACATTGCCCCTCTGCTTCATGCCCAAGACCCTCAACTGACTGGCAGTTCTGTCTGGACCATGAGTACCCTGCTTTGGTGCTCTGGGCATAGTCCTGTCCACATGACAGCTCTTAAAAGTGGTACCCTCTTCCCTCCACACATTCAAAAAGGAGGCTTGAAACATCTTGCCTCAAGCTGGTATTGCCAGCAAACTGTACTTTATGTTCATGTTTGGGTTGTGAAAACCAGCAATTAAGAAATTAATTGCGGTCTACACTGGCTCAGAATGAGGTAGTACACCATATCCCTTGGGTTTCAAAGGTTCTGGGTTGCAGGGAGCTGGAGCACACAGGGCAGCTGATCTCAGATAGGGGTGTGCGTTTGATGGAAATGGCACAGTGGGCAAACATGAGGAAGGCTAGAGGATAGGAACCCAACTCTCATCTGCCCTGCTTCTTGGCAACAGGTTGCTGCCTCCATCAGAGGGTCCTGTGTCTCAGTGACCTATTCCCTTAGCTGAGATTCATCCCCATATGGCCTGCCTTCTTTGGGAAGGAGACCTGCATTTCTGGGGACCCACAGAAGCAGTTGTTTGAGGGCCAGAGGCTGGGAACCCCTGATGTCGGTCAGTTGATAATATCCACCATGTGCTGAGTTCTGTGCTGGTAGCACCTGCCATGTGCTGGGAGCTGAGCTGACTAGCTGCCTGTCACTGACCAGTGCCAGCTACTCTCCCATTTGACCACCAACAGGCAGAACTCCTGGGCTGCAGCCACTGTTGCCCACCATCAGGTGAGTGTCTAGCCAGCACAGCCTCCCTTGCCTTGCCTTCATTGTCCCAGTAACCCCAGGCTTGTACCAGTTGGAAGTTTACAAAGCATATTCCCAGCCATTTTTCTCTTCTGACTTCCACTGTAGCCCTGTGAAGTCCATAGAATCAAACATGGAACCCATGGTTCAGGATGTCTACACAGCCTTGGGTGTAGAAGCAAAGCCCCATTCAGTTCTTGATTCCCAGCCTTTTGGGGCTGTTGGGCTAGGGTATCATCCGCGATATTTTTCTTCCGCTTCTGTTCTGAATCTTGATGGTAAGAGAATGGAGTTGGCTGCATGAAGTGACTCCTGCCTGTGAGGCCCAGACCCCATCAGGATAGAGTTCCATGTGCGTCTGTCTGCGTGTTCTGCCAGCTGTCGTGGTGTGGATACGGCCACAGGAAGTCCAAGACAGTGTGGTCTTGCCGGATCTTAGAGGAAAGATGTTCACGTCCTGTTTACTAGGGTTATGGTTGGTCTCTCAGGAGACCCACAGAGATGAGGCCAAGACCATCTCTGCACCTACTCCGTTCCGTGCTTGCTGAGGGCACAGTGGGACAGGGAGGCCAGACACTGAACTGTCATTCCCTGCCATCTGCAAGTTAGGGGAGAGGCTTTGTCGTCACTGAGGCTAGAAGCTCTGAGTGGGGAGATCAGTTCGTTCACCCGTTTGTCTGGGCAGGCCAAGAGCCTGCAGAATGTGCTATCTGCGGATGCTGTTAGCCGTGCCCGAGGAAGGACTGTCCCCGGGGTCTACTTCCCGTGCCACAGCTACCTCACATGGCTCTCACTCCTGTCAGCTGCCTGTACCTCTGCTATCCTTGGGGCAGGGGTGCTGAAGGCCACTATGGATCATGCTAGCTAAGTGGAAAAGATCCCTAAATAGAACTGCTGTCCATCTAGAGGGACCTATGCGGTGGAACCGATATGTTGGTTTCTTTTCTGAACACTTGATGGTGTCAAAATGAACACATTGTTGCCCATATAACAAGTCACAAGAGGAGCCACAGTAGTGAGAGCATGATGAGGAAACGGCGGGTCTGGTAGGACTCTCCCAAGAGGACTTGGCTCTGTCTGGGACACCGTTACTATGCCCTGGGGCCTTGAATTTCCTTCCACTATTTCCAAATCTGAGGGATGAGAAGGAGATTCTCTTTGTTTTTTAATTCTTCAAGTCTTCTTTTTTAAAACTGATTTTTTTATTGAGCTCTACATTTTTCTCTGCTCCCCTCCCTGCCTCTCCCCTCACCTAGAAGGGAATTCTTGCCCATCTCCTTATCACAGGGTCTGGGAGACTCACAACTCGGATCTGTACCTTTGCGTGGAAAAGGACCTGCATATTTGGATCTGCACGGGTTACGTTATCCAGGGCTCATGAAGTCCCCAGCCGCTTTCAGCATCTGCTATACCCCTGTCTGAAAGTAATCCCTGTTGGGGCATTAGACCAGCTCACCCTTGGGAGTCCTTCTCAGGAAAGTGTGCCGCGTGGAGCAGGCAAGACCACAACAGTTGCTTTGAGAAGTAGCCTGGTGTCAGGGCCTTGCCAGTGTGGACAGAGCCCCGCCCAGCTCAGGCTTCTCACCTCTCTGAACCTCAGTTTCCTTTTTGGGGGGTGTGGAGATGACAACTGAACTGACCTCAGAGTGTTACTGTGAGAATCGGAAAACAAGCTGTTTTCTGACTCTGGGTCAGAATCCTTCTAGAAGCTTCTTGTTTCCTTGACTGATTATATTTTTTTTTTACCCTTTATTTAATGTATTTATAGCAGTTATAGCTGTATTCAATTTGTTTTCCAGGATTTCAGTTAACCAAGGTCAACCATGTTTTGTAGAGTTAAAATGGAGCTTTTCAGAAATGAGCTGTTTTCAAGGTTTTTTTGTTTGTTTTGTTTTTCGAGACAGGGTTTTTCTGTCAAGGTTTTTTGTTGACGGTGGTTTTTCAAGACAGGGTTTCTCTGTAGCTTTGGAGCCTGTCCTGGAACTAGCTCTTGTAGACCAGGCTGGCCTCGAACTCACAGAGATCCACCTGCCTCTGCCTCCTGAGTGCTGGGATTAAAGGCGTGCGCCACCACTGCTTGGCCCTGTTTTCAAGTTTTAAACTGCTCCCGTGTTGAGGGGCCCAGTAGAGTCCTGTGCTGTGTCTTGGTGTTCAGCAGGCCACCCAGCTTCAGAGCCCCACAGTGTCTCTGAGCCTAAGCTCAAGGCTGCAGTGCCCCTGGCCTGGAGGTCATGGGAAGGTTGTAGTTGGGCACTGGTAAAAGCTGGCCTTGATTCAGGACCTGGCCGGAGCAGCTGCTGTTTGTCCCCCTACCCAGCAACTTCCTCAACCTGTGCCTTCTTTCTGGTGGCCTCTGTCCCCTCCCCTGGCCTTTGTTCTCCCTCCTCAGTTGCCCTACTGACTTAGCCCAGGTGGCAAGTTGAGTAGAGAAGTTACTCCAGGGAAATAAGAGTCCTTGCTACCAGCCTGGGCCTCAGGTGTGCTCACAGTGGTCCTCCCTAGGGTCCCGGCGAGCTGGGCCTCTCCCGGCTGCTCCAGCTGTTAGGCAGGGGTGGAAGAGCTGAGAGAGTTGTGTGTACATGTACCTGCATGTGGTGTGTAGGTGTGTGTGTGACCACACATGTGTAACTGCACGTATGTGAGCATGTACGAAGGGACAACTGTGTAACTCTGTGCATGTGTGTAGGTGGTTGTGCGTCTGTATGCATGTGTCAGACTGGTGTCAAAGCTCGGGACTTGAACTAGGAGCCCAGTAATGTATGGTGGGGCCGAGTAACCTCCTCTACTGGTTGAAACACTTGGAACACATTCACACACACTTAGATAATTAGAACAAAAGCCAAAGAACAGTTCTATTCAAAGAGACCCAGCAGAGAGGCCCGGGCCGCCCGAGATCGGCGAGGCGATCTTCCGTCTCCCTAGTTCGCTGCGGCCCTCTGTGCATCTTGACACCCTATTTAGAAAACCCGTTTCTGGCGTGATAAGCCGCCAGCGGTCCCCTCGCCTTGTTGCTGTGAAGTTCGCACTGTTTGGGCCCCACTCGGGACAGCAGGCCATTAGGCACTGATTAAATGAGCTAATTTTAATTTGTTCAGTGGTTACAGATGCTGAGACCTTTCTGTGCCCTTTCTTCCAGCTCTATTTATCCACCCCCCACGTCACTACCGAAGAAAAAGACCTCAGGTTTGGTTGTTTTTTTCCCCCCTCTTTCTGTCTTCCCTTAAAAATAAACATAGCAAAAACATTTTTAACAAGAACTAATGCTAGGAATGAGGGCACGACCGTGGCTCGGCGGGAATGGCCTCCAGAGGTGCCAGGGGGCCCACCGTGTTGAGCTAGTGTAAGGCCGTGGGCCACCCACTGTGGTTAAGGAGGAGCTAGATGAGGCCCACTCTAGGCTTTCAAGGGCTTCAGTCTCCTCCTGGCCTTTGTGTGAAGACTCCCAGTGCTCTGTTCCCCTCCTCTGCTTCCGCACTCTTACCTGTGGGCTCCACACAGAGGGTTTTTTTTTGTTTGTTTGTTTGTTTGTTTGTTTTGTTTTGTTTTTGGCCAGGATACCTCCCAACACCCCTGTAGGACCCCTGTTCTCTCATAGTTCCAAGTACTCCCCAGTGTGTATCACCCTCACAGTTGTGTGGGAACCCCACAACCTTTGGGGTTCATCCTCCTGCCTCTAACACTAAGGTACTTGGCAGTTGTCAGCTGCATGTCATGAGCCTCTGTTGAAAGACCAGATGAGGGAATGATGTGACTGGCATCCAAATGTATAGAGATAGACAGACAGACAGACAGGCATGCCACGGGCCCAGCTCGGTGTGTCAGGACCTGGGGTTCCACTGATTACGAACTGCTGGCCATGCATGTGCACAACAGGCGGTCTCATTCCCCCGATGGGATGGAAGGCACTTTCTCTGTGACGTGTGGCGAGGATACATGTAGACACCACACCACGCCGTGGGCTCACTCCTGGCCGCTGTCCTGATTCCAGTTCTCGGGCCCAGCTCCGCTGAGGACCTGCCTGACAGCCTTGCAGAGGAAAGAAAATGGCACCTTTAGTGATTTTATTTTATTTTATATTTCTTTAGTTTTAAGTAGCACTTTAGGCCACGTGGACCTTGGGCGTAATGTTCCAATCATAATGCAGACATGAGTGACTGGTTGGTTTATCAGTATCTGTCCAGCCCTGCGTCAGCAGCTGGGTCCCCTCCCTGCCCTTGCATTTTGAACAGCATCTTCTACTCTGGCTGGGCACCTTAGCCAGCAGCAGGTCTCCCTGGAGCTGAACAGCAGCAACCAGCCAATTTCCAGGCCTGGTTTTCATTTGCTGAGTGCTGCTTCCCGCAGACAGTACCCCACCCACTCCACCCAGAGGCCTCCGAAAGGCTGTCCCTCATCCTGTGCTGGCCAGCTGGGTGTGACTGAGAGCCCCTTTGCTGCCTGTCTTTGGTCCTTACTTCAGCCCCAAACTCAGGCCTTCCTCCTCTGTGGCTTCCTAAGACAGAGAGCTTCCTTGGCACCCCTAGGGCCTGGGCCTGCATTGAGCCAACATCTGGCCATGTGGCCTGAGCGTGGTCTGCTCAGTCTGCTCCCTCTGCATCTGCTACCCTCCCTTTCCCAAGCTTCTTCCTCTCCCCACTAGCTGAATTCCCCGCCAAGCCCGCAGCGGGAGCAGCACACCCTCAACCCAGCCTTCCTGGGCTGGCCAGGCAGGGCGGGTGGGGATGCATCCCGTGGTTGAGGTCACCCGTGGGCCAGTGGGAAGTGCCTGTCTCCCCCTTGCCTGCCCTGCCTCCAGTGCTGGACTCACGGGCTCAGCTCTGGTCCTTTGGGCACCAACCACTTGCCTTTGGGGCATCCTGGTGAGCATGGGGAGAGGTAAGGGTGGGGTGGAGCGGGAGGGAAGGCACAGACTGACCCTGGGAAGAGGGAAGGATGGATTCATCAGGCCCTAGTCTGCGCGGGATGCCAAGTCCCATTGGAGGCTCCCAGCTTCTTGAGAGTGGAATGTCTGTGCTGTGTATCAAATCCAGAAGGAAGAGAACTGGGCTTTTGGAATGAAGAGGGTAAAATGAGCAGACTGCCTGCCAAGGAGAGACTGTTGGCCAGTGTCAGACTTGCTTGGTGGCTCTGAATTGTGTGTGGGACTGCGACAGACCTCAGGGTCCAGGCTGCTTTCTGGGTCTAACACCGCGCTCTCGGTTCTCTGTTGCCCTTCCCTTCTTGACCTGCGCTGTTAGCTTCTTGTTGCCCCGTCCTTCAAGGAGCCCTGGCTTGCGTCTTTTTTTTTTTTTTGTCTGTGCGCCTCTTAATTTGGGTACCCCTGAGTGTCTCTTGGCTCTTCAGCCCTTCTGCCAGCCAGGAAGCTGAGGGAGTGCTGGCTTCTGGGTTTGACCTTGCTGCTCACAAAGCATCGTGGCCCATGCATGCTGGCCTCTCTGTTCAGAGCGCTGACATGCTTCCAGGGTAAGAAGCCAGGTCTCTGGACAGGTTCCTGGGGCTTTGCCAGAGGTGAGTGGAGGTGGGAATTCAGGACTGCTCCTGGCCAGCCACTTGTTCTCCTCAGGAGGGGACTGGTGAGGTCCTTTCTGTGTATGTCGTAACCAGGCTACCGAGATGGCAAACTTAGGTTCTGCAATTACACAGCATTTCAGCAGCAAATTGATAGGATAACGTGTTATTATTGGCTACTGGGTTAATAGCTATTTTGGCAGGAGTACCAATCCTGCCTGGTGTTGCTGGCATGGGTGTAAGGATGGCGCAGTGGGGGAGAGGAATGGTGGGTGCGTCTTGCATGGAACAGCAGACTCCGAGGTCTCCGGGGTCCTGCCAGCGCCTGCGTGGAGGATACTCAGCCCTGATGAGCTGTTGCCAAAACTAAGACAAGAGAGGGCGAGAGAGCAGCACCAGGTCACACAGTGAGTTGGTTTCTGTAGGAATCTGGGCACAGCTTGGCTTGTGCTGTCTGAAGGCAGGACGACAGTACCCTTCATCCCTGTCCCCTCTGGCTTGTATCCCTGATGCCTCTGTGCCTTTTGAGCTCGGGTACTACTAAGGGCTTGCTGGCCTTGGAGTCCCTTGGCCTGTGAGCCCTACTGCAGCCCCTCTGCTTGTTCTCTTTCCTTTCCCATGTTGCTATAGTGCTATCTCAGAAAACGCCTCCACATTGGCTCTCTAGGGTTTTGGCAAGTGCGTATGTATAATCCTCTGTCTGAAATGCTCCTCCTCAGATCCTGCCCTGGCTGTCTCTGTGCCGGCTTAAAGCGTCTGCTCAGCTGTCCTGTCACCTTGTCTCTTGCGCAGAGTGGTGCCTCCTCCTCTGTTCATCTCCTGCTCCGTCTGTGTCCACGGCACCACCACATGCTGCCTTACTCCACTCAGCTGGAAAACTGGGTCTCCTCTTGCCACGTTGAAAGCGTGCTGAGGGCAAGGACCTGGTTGTATTCATGCCCTGTTCTTAGAGCCTTGAACAGGCTGGCAGAACAGACACTGATTCATAACTGTTGAAGGAATAGGCTGATGCAAATGACAGTGTCTCTTTAAAGATGGCTTCCGGGCAACAGGTGACTCTGTGTCTTTTTTTTTTTTTTCTTGAAGGATAATTGGCATTAGGGTATCTATTTTTCCTGTCCCCAAGAGGTGTCAGCAATTGTTCTTTTAGGGCTTGTGATAAGCTGTTTTCTTCCTGCATGTTAAGAGGGTCCAGAGGGGAGCAGGTTCTCTATCACTGGAAGAGACCAAATTTAGTTGCAGAAGGGGTTTAACTCGAGAGAGAACTCTATCTCCTACAGGGGTCCTTCTATGTTCAGGTTTTGTGCTGGGGCTCAGAATCAAGACAGCAGACTTGGCTTTCTCTTTCACAGGATGTTCCTGGGGTGGGGGAAGAGTGAACTGGGAGTGGGGATGGTCTGCTGTAGTTAGCTTGTGTGCAGTGAGTTCTTCTAGGCAATCTCCACTCAGACTACCCCTGGTCTGGAACCATCAAGCCGTCATAGGTGGTGCGTGGAGTGTTTCCTAGTGCCAGGTGTTTGGAGCAGGGTGGTTCACCTATTTGTTGCAGCCAGAGAGATGGGGGCTTTCTCCACCGATCTTCCTCTTGGTGAGATGCTGTAACACGTCCTAGACCACACAGCTGGCCGGTGGAACTAAGTTTGAGTCTAGGCTTTCTGGCTCTGTCCCCATGCCCAGGTGCAGCCCTGTAGGGGCTTTACACCAGGGACAGTGTGGATATTTGGAGAATGATTGGTGATTTGATGGATGAATGGACGCATGGAGCCTCCAGGACGAACCAGAAGTACGTGATCAAGTGTCAGTCTGTCAGGCAGGCAGATGGAAGTCCTAGCCGGGTAGGGGTGATAACCACTTGTGCTGGATCAACTATTTCCCGAGAAGATGTCTGTGCCAAGGTTTGCTTTACCATGTCCTGTAGAGGGCTCACTTGTTGGCAGGTACAGGTACAGTCAGGCCGTTTCTGGTTCCTGGATTGGGGGAGAGGTGTCACTTGGAATATGTCTGTGGCATGCACGCATTCACCCTCACATACCAGGAGCCTGCAGTGTGTGAGATACAGAGAGGCAACCACTTCGGTGACTTTACCAGAAAAATGTGTACCCTGCCTCTCAACCTCACTGCCGTGTCTGTCTCTTTAAGAGGAGGGAATCTCCGCTTATTATCTTATTAAGGCTGTTCTGCTCTGGTCTGAACAAACAGCCCCTTCCCTGCCTGGTGTCTCTTTTGTTTTAAGGATATTTCTCTAGGGATTCAGGCTTTGGCCAGCAATGGAGCTGTTCCTTCTGCCCCCTCGTCCCCACCACTCCCTTATGACCCTTGTGCACCCCCTGCCTTTTGTAAATAAAAGAAGGCAATGCCGGCCACACAGAAGACTGCTCTGATGACATTCTGCCCTAAAGTGTGGGTGTCCCACACTTGGCAGCTGGAGGGGCTCTGCTCAGGGCAGACCCCTTGGGTCAAAGTCAGAACTCCTCAGCCTCCACCTTACAGGGTCCATCTTGACAGGCTCCTGTGTCTTCTCTGTGGTAAATCTTATTTACCTATCCTGTGTTCATTTTCTCATTTTTGCATACAGGTTTTCATTCATACCATAAATACAAGATGCCTTCTTTGGACCAAGACCCAGACTGTAATGCTTTATCTGTCGTCTGTCTGTCCGCCCATCCATTCATCCATCTGTCCTTCCACCCATTAATACATCTATTCATGCTTTAGTTGCCAACTGCTTCTTATGGACTGGGGCACTGTCGTTAATGCCTGCATTCATCCATTCATTCATCATCCATTCATTAGTTTTTGCCAGGTACCTGAGAGGCCCCAGGAGTCAGGAAAGCCCCAGTTTATCTAGGCTGTCTGAAGACAACGCCAAATGCAGAGTTCCTGTGAGAATCCTTACAGCCCGTTAAGAGATGTGGCCAGGAGAAGCAGTGTGACTGCCGTGTTGTTGTTGAGTAAGGAAGGCTCATGCAGCTCTGTCCTGCACCATCACTGATGTCAGGTGGCTCCGTGGAAAGGTGTGGTGGTACTCTCTCTGCAGATGCCCAGGGCTGCTCTGCGCAGGCTCCGAGGTGACCTGATTGTGTCTGAGTTGGGGGCAGATGGCCCTCGGATCCAGTGACACCAGAAGTTCCCACACCTTGCTGGGCTCTGTATTGGGGAATGTCATCTCCCTCCAAACACACAAGCCCCATTTTCCCAGTACACACAAATGGTACTAAAAGCTTCTTTCATCCTACTGAGCCTCGGTTTCCCTATCCGCAAAATGTGTCTAGTGAAAGAAAGACATAGTCTCAGTGTATTCAAACAAGCAAAACGTGTAAGACAACTGTTCAGATGCCCTGCGCAGAGCGCATGCTCACTGGTAGCACTGGCACGGGCAGGGTGGGGCAGCCGTCAATCCTTCTGTCCCAGTAGCTCTACAGCTCAGCAGTAAAGCCCATGGTGGAGAGGGTGTTTCGGAGGTTGCAATGTGAAAATATGGAGAAGATGGAAATTGTCCCTGCACAGCACAGAGGCGGAACAGGGACTGCAGAGTAGCTGTAGGCAGGTACTAGCACAGCCTAGAACCCCAGGCTGCCCCATCTCCCCTCTTCCCTGCCCACCTCCTCTCTCTTCCCTGTCTCTGTTAGGAGCAGCAGGTGCTGGGATTCCTCCAGGAGCTGTGCAGGCTGTGTGCATCGCTGTGTCTGGGGCGTGGGGGGCAGTGCCAGAGCTAGGCCGGGCACAGGGCCTCCCAGGGTTTCCCCCAAGCCGTGCATAAGAATGCACAGCCCAATTTTGGGCATTGTTATTTTTAGCTACATTGTACATTCGTTTTTAGCTACAATGCATTTCTTCTAATGGGCATTATGAAGACAACACATCAATTTTATCCATGTCATGATTTAGGACGGAACTTAGGTAGGTGGCACTGTCGTACCCGTGGCAATTTAAAGGACCAAGGTGAGCTGTAGTACCAGGGCTTAGATCCTACAGATGACCTCTTAGTGACTCCGGGATGCAAATCTAAGCAGGAGCAGTCATTGCAAGACATGACTGCTACTACCCACACCATAACACACATGTAGCATCCTTTAGGCTCCCTGAACCTCGAGCCTGAGGCAAGGATATGGTGCAGATTTGGTGGCCCAGAGGCATAAGGAAGGGGCAAGCCTGTTTGTGGTGCAATTGTAGATCTTCAGGCTTCATTTTGCTGGACCTTCCTTCTAGGTAACATGCCTATGAATGTCCCCGTGGGTGACCACGGGCTCCCTGCCTCCTTTCAGGTGAAGATCATCTTGTGGTTATTAACTCCCCTGATTTTTGAGAGGAGAGAGCCCTGCAAGTGGTTTTGGGTTGGGACATCAAACCCTGACTCTCAGACTGTCCAGTGTAGCCTCAGTGATTCCGTTGAAGGAATCACTGGCTGTGATGGTGAACCCTTGGTCTTTGTACCCCTCGATGTGCTCCTCTGGGAAGTGGGTCCACATTGGCCACAGAGAGCCTCTGAGGCGTGCTTTCCACCTGTGACATCTGTCTCCGTCTCCCGTAAGAAAGTTCCGTGTTTGTAGAAGAGCCTGGAGAGCCGGGCCCAGTGTTGTGCTCACACCCACGGGACTGAGGACATTCTGGTCTAGCTGGGTAAGAGGCACAGGCAGGAGCTGATTTTGCTGTGTTCTGGGGATGATGAGACCTGAAGAAGACAGTGTGCTGTCGACAGCTGATATTGCCTGGAGTGTGGCGCTGCAGAGAGCTGAACCTGTGTAGGCCCCTCCCCATGCCCTGCCTGTGACCTCCCTCAGGTACTTTTCCCTGAGCTCAGAGAACCCCTCAATGGTCTCTTGTGGAGGATTGCTGGAATGGTGCCCTGTAGCTGCAGCAGACTGGCAGCGTAGTTCTCCCCCCCCCCCCCGCCCCTTCACGGTACCCGGACCCTTAATGAGCACTCTTTACACCTGTGCTCCCTGGGGGGGCCCAGCTGAGCTGGCCACACACTCCCGTATCACTTCTGTTCTCCCTTAGGGCTCAGGATTCAGGCTTCCTCGATGTCTGCCCAGCGATGTTGACGACGACAGAGGGGTGGGGATAGGACTGGACTGCACCTGGGTTGGGGAAAGACTGTGGCTTGACACCTGTGTTATTGGTCCCATTGAGTCTGGAAACCCCCAGCCACAGGCACTGCAGGGTGAAATGGGCCTGGGGACCTGACTGTCCTCTCCTCCAGAGGAGAGCTGTGTAGTTTGCCGAGAAGGAGTTGTATTCTATACAGGTGCAGGCTGGGAGTCCCAGCCTCTGATTTACCAGGGGCCTGTAGTGCTTGCACTTGAGAGGTAGAGGCAGGGGTATCAGAAGTTCAAGACCTGGCCGAGAATAGTGACACATCCCAGTACTCAGGAGGCCGAGGCAGATGGATCTCTTTGATTTCAAGGACAGCTTTGTCTACATATTGAGTTCCAGGTCAGCTAGGGTTATATAGTGAGGTCCTGTATGAAAAATAAAACACAACCCAAAAGCAGCCCAAGTAAATAGAATGTCTTTGATTCTAGTCCTTGTTTAGGTGTGTGTGTGGGGCTTGCCTTGGATGATAATGAACAGAGAGCTGGGGTCACCTTCACCCTAGTGTGCCGCTGTGGCTTCAGGTTTATAGGTTCTGTGCTGGAAATGTGAGGTGGACTTGGGCAGGGGTGGGGGGTGGGGGGTGGGGGGATGGAGAGTACATTATTGGCCCTAGAGTGCCTTCGAGACAGACTTCCGCTTGCTGAATCTAAAACTGTCCAGCTGCCACAGTTCCTTCTGAGAGAGCAGATCTTTCTGTGGTCCAGTGTGTGCCTTTTGAGTCATCCTTGCTTCTCTATACAGACTGGGGACATGGTGATTCCTTCTAAGACTGGAGGGAAGTGCTGGCTGCCGGGAGGGACATGGTTGAGGGCTTGTGTGTCCCCTTCCTGGGTGTGCTGGAGGTCCTCAGTAGTGGTACTTTTGCTGTCTGCAGTGATTTATACATTGGTCCCTTGGGCCACAGGATCTTGTGCTGACAATAGCCCCTTCTAGTGAGATCTCTTCCAAGTGGGTTCTACTCACAGGCTGGTGATTCCTTATCAGTTGGGGGGAACTGGGGGCACTTGGAGCCCACTCGTGATTAGTTTGTTGTTCTGATGTCACGGTGGCTCCCCAGGTACTGTGAATTGTATTTTTGGACTTCTATGCTTAATATTCATAGTGTTGACCCTGACCTTGCTTGCATCCTGCAGACTTCCTCCTGGGGCTGATCACCTGGCAGCTTGCTACTTTGGGGCACTGTGTGCTCACCTGGCTGTACTTCCCTTTCTCCTGAGGCCGTCTTTACTGTCTGGTCCCATCCTCACCTCTTCTGGGAGCTTTGCGGCCTTTGTACCCTAGTGTCGCTGCTGTGGCTCAAATGTCACTTGCCCTTGGGGCCTCCCCCTCTTCTCACTTAGACACTTCATTCTGCAATCAGAGCCCAGCATCATTTGCTCTAAAATGATGGAGAACTCAAAAGTAAACGAAAATCTTCTAGGCATAGTGGGCACCCATCTTTCCTCCCAGCCCTTAGGAGGCAGAGGCAGAGGCAGAGGCAGGTGGATCTCTGTTTGAGGCCAGCCTGATCTCCACAGTGAGTTCCAGGACAGCCAGACTGCATAGTGAGACCCTTCCTTGAAACAAAGTAAATGATACACAAAATCAAAGAGATCCTTTGATAGCATTCAGGAGCCTTCTAGAATGCCCAGTCTGGGTCTAGAGTGTGAATAGAGCATTATTGCCTTTGGCCCTTCCCCAGGGTTGCAAAGGGTAGTCACTATTTCAGCATTTACGTCATCAACAGCATCTCGACACTCTCCTCCAGTCAGCACGGTTCTGCCAAGTCAGGTACTCCACCCATGTTTTAGAGAAAGTCGGTGGCGAACCTACCTGGTCTTCAGATCCCAATTCAAGAACTTCCTGCCTCTCAAAATGCCTTTCCGTGCTTGTCTGATTCTATCTATGGTTGGTGCTGTATGGTAACACAGACTTCCCTAGGGAAAGCCCAAGGGCATTGAAGCACTGTTCTCTGAAGACTCAAGTGAATGGGAAGTGAGGGACTGTGGCCTTATAGTTTCCGCACAGGGGCTCTCTGGGATGCTGTTGGGGTGGCAGAGCTGGGCCATGAGCAGCAGGGTGGGTTACATGGCCAGTAGAGGGCGCCCTTGGTGGGTACCATAGCCAGACACAGAAGCTGTGCAATTGAAGCAGTCCAGTCTGAACTAAGGCTTTCTTCATAAACCGAAGGTCATTCCAGTCAGGTGCCACAGAACTCAGGCCCTGGCCTCCCCGAGTCCCAAATTTCTAAGCTGTAAACCAGGGCCATACTGAAAGTGGTCATTGCCCGGGATGGTGGTGAAGAGTCACGATGTAAAACTTAGGAAGAGCGAGGCACTATGCTGGCCACGGGGAGGGATCAGTGTCACCAAGCCCCAAACCCTAAAGGGTGCAAGGGGCACAGGGACTCAAGCATTCATATACAGACAAGTAGTTTATTGAGGCTAAGGAGGGACACCAATAGATGGCAGGTGCCATTGGGGAGGGCTTCCTGGCGGCAGTGTCTCCAAGGACAGCTTGTGTTAGTCAAGCTGGAGCAAGGTGGTGTGCCAGGGAGCAGCAGAGGGCTCCAGAGGTTCAGCTACCTCCTTCCCGACAGAGGAGAAAGGCCATCTGCTCCCTCCGTGGCCTCGGGGGTGTAGCTCTGCTTGCTGCATGTTTGTCCCAGGAGGTGGTGCAGGGCATACCCACACCCTCCCACGGCCTCTGTGGGCTTCCGGACAGCGAGCAGTTCTGACTTCTGATGCTCAGACTCGTTCAAGGGTAGAAATGCTATCCAAACACTCCTAATCTCAACCGAAGGATTGTTTTCTCGTGGAAAGCTTCACCTATATTTAATCGTTTTAAATTGTTCCGAGTACCAATTAGACTTTTAATTTTGCTGTTCCCTCCAGCGACTGGATAATGTATATGGTTGATGTTTAATCAGAGTTGAATTTTCCTTCCTCCCTCCCTCCTCCTCCTCTTCTCTCTTTCTCTCTCTTTCTCTCTTTTCCTCTCTNCTCTCTCTCTCTCTCTCTCTCTCTCTCTCTCTCTCTCTCTCTCTCTCTCTCTCTCTCTCTCTCTCTCTCTCTCTCTCTCTCTCTTTCTTTCTTTCTTTCTTTCTTTCCAGAGAAGCGATGGGGATGAGACCATTTTCCTTCTGGGGGTGGGGCAGTGCCAGGTGGCTCTGGATTTGAGGTTATCTGGGGTGGGGCTATGGGAGCTGCCTCCAGAGTGTCAGTCTAAGTCCCCTCCTGCCTGCCTGCTTTGCTAATAGCTTCTCTGTCTGGAGAACCCGATGCCGCGTTAAATATATGGATTATCCAAAAAATTTCTGCAGCAATAGGGTGAGTTATTATTGATTCACAGAGCACGACAAAACATCGCTGCATGAATTAGCAAACAGCTGTTTCTAATTTGAGTTTAGAACGGTACACAGAGGAACTTGTTTCTCTGTTCGCTCCTTTCATTTATAATGAATTTTAATCACCGCTACAGGTGAGAAAAATGTAGAAACAAGCTTGTATCTTGTGGAAGAAACAAAGGAGAGACAGATGCTAACAGATTTCCAGTCTGTGATAAAAGGGATGTTTTGGTACACTTTACATGTAATTAGAGGGCAGCTGTCTACAGTCCCAGGTCCATGAACGTGGCCGAATGTGGGCTCTGCCGATCTCCAAAGGGAGTGAAGAAAAACAGTGATTCAAGCCGAAAGCATGCTGTTTTTTTCTCTAGTCAGCAGGGTGCCCAGTGCACCGGCCTTCAGCAGCTTCTTGAAGCTCTCAGAGATGACTTAACAGGGTGCTGGCTCCTGGTGCAAGCAAGCAGAGCAGTGTGGGTTTGCAGGAACCCCCTTGATTTCCAGTGCCCAGTGTTTGGGGAATTCTGGCAGGGGCAGATTGGGGAGCAGCCTCCCTTGCTGGCAGGATTGGTTCAGATACTCTCCTCTCTAGCAAGCTTGAGCGCAGCCAGCTCTCTGTGAGTTGATGAGCGCTGGTTTTTTTTTTCCTGTAGTCTGTTTAATTTCTGTGATAAAATTCGAATGGGATTGCATTTACAATATCAGTGCTAAGTAAATTTGTCTAAGGAATGATGCAGCCAGCCGGCTGTGTGTTCTGCCAGGTCGGAGGTTTCAAGGGGAAAGATGACCTGCACTGTGAGTCTGGAGGCCTTGGGAAAGGCAGCCCCTGTGGTGCCATGCAGGGTAGTGTGGATGGGCATACAAGCATTTCAGGGCTGCTGGGGCCTTGACTTTGCCATCTGTCATGAGTGTGTTGGTCTGGATGGCCTCAAAGGTGCCTTTCAGATGGTGTCCTGGGGTTGGAAGTCAGGGCTACATCTGGCCTCGATACAGGTCATTTCTTTTGCCTTAAAAACCAGCATCTGCAGGGTAACTTGTGGTCCTCAGCTCAATTCCTCTTTGCTAGCCCTAAGGCTCGGGGAGATACTATCCCCATCTCTTGGCCATCGAAACTGCCAAAGCTGTCTTATTACTCTGTGACCACCTTGGTGACCTGTGAGCCAGCAACAACGGCTCTTCGCACCTTGCAGAACACTGATCATGGGTAGCGTTTCACGGACACTCGCTTAATTTCATCTGTAGAATAACAGTCGTTGAGATTGTCAGTGCCTCCATTGAACAAAGGAGGGAACGTGAGTTTTATCTGTAAAACTAAGGCAGGATAATGAACTTGTGTAAGGTCTTATGAATGGGATGTAATGGGGACAGGAGTGGGGCAAGCTCAGTTGCTGACTGATCAGCTGCTAGGAATACAAATGTGTTCTGGGTCTAATACATAAGGACCAAAGAGGGAAACTTCCTGGGTACGGGCACATAGGGAAACAAGTGCCCTTGGTCAGAAGGGGAACTGTGGCTCAGCTGTCCCGCGGCTATGTGGCCTGTCCCTTTAGGACTTTCCCGCCTCCTCCAGGGATGACCAGGAGTGAAGGTGCACCTTTGAAAACCATGCAGAGGTAGTTTGTGAGATCGTTGGTCTCCCCCTGATAACTGCACAACTGCACACTGCCTGGTTGTGGGGGAGGGCTATGGTGCCCTGAGGCCTCCCTGCTCAGCATGTCATTTCTCCTGCTTCAGCTGGTCAAAAGCAAAAAAAAAAAAAAAAAAAGCAAAAGCAAAAAAAAAAAAAAAAGCTTTGTGGCACCTCTCTCGATTCCTTCATTCATGAGGTGACCTCCTTTATATATGAAGGAGGACCTTTGCTAGACGGGGATCTGGGGTTTCTCCTGGGATGCTCACAGGTTGGCGGTCATTGAGTTCATTGCAGGGTGCCTGCCTGCAGAAGCAAATGCACCATCAGCGGATGGTGTTGCCCAGATGGTGTGAAGTGCTGTCACCAAACGCAGGCTCCAGGTTGGCAGTAGCTGCCTCAGCTACTCAGGGCCCCCTTTCTTTATTTTATGCATATGATTATTTTGCCTATATTATATATGCACACTATGTATATCCAAGGAGGCAGAAGAAGGTGTTGGATTCCCTGAAACTGGAGTTGCAGATGGTTGTGAGCCACCAGGTGGGTACTGGAAACCAAACCTAGGTCCCCTCTGCCAGAGCAGGAAGTGCTGTTAACCACTGAGCCATCTCTTCCCCCCTCCCTTCATTTTCTTCTGCCATCCTGTTTGCAGGGGCCACTGTGGAAGGTGGTGATTCCTTTATCTCGTTCTACAAAGGCTCAGAGAGGGGCGGTAGCTTGTCCAGTTCACCACACAGGTAATGAGCACCAGCCCTTCTGAGTCTAGGGCAAACCTGTGTGTACATTTAGTCTGAAGCTCTGCCATCTCTCTACGGTTGTCTTAATTTCTTTACTTTCTTGAGACAACTCTCAGTGTGTAGGGTCAGACTAGCCTGGAACTCGCAATGGAGACCAGACTTGCTTTGAACTCAGAGAGACCCACCTGCCTCTGCCTCCTCAGTACTAGAATTAAACACATTTTGTTTCTTTATTCCTGACTCTTTGGAAGGTTTATTAAGGTCCTTAATGGCAGCTCTTTGCTGTTTCATGACATCCTGGTAACCCCAGAGCTAGCAGGAAAGGGGAATGTCTGACAGTGGCCGCCGTCCTATTGGGGGACTGGCGGGTTCCAGAGCTTTGTGCCCAGGTGTGCCTGTGTCATAAGGCAGAGGTGGGATTCCTGTCCTTTGTCAGCAAGAGTGCTTCCCCCAGCTTTCAAAGGCCACTGACCTCTGCATGCCTGTCTCTGCATGCAGACTCACCCTGAGGTGAGAATGGTCCCTGCCTTTCCTTGCTGCAGTCTTACTGGGGACAATGACAATACCATATCCAGAAAAACCCTGAGCTCCTTGGGGAAGAGATGGGCAGGTTGGAACTGCAGCTATGTTTGGTGAAAACATAATTCTTATTCAGTATTTCAAGTGGGGCCAAGTTGGACATTGTAGCTTTGTGGGTTTCTCAGATGACACCTCTATCCCTCCCTTAGCTACTCCAATCCCTTTCCTTGGTATGGCCTTTTGACTTTCTGGGAGCAGAGCCTTTGTCCTTTCAACACCCCAATTTGTCAATTTAGAAAAATGTAATCATGACTCCTGGCATGAAAAGGCTCTTTCTTGTATTTTCTTTTTTCTTCCTTTTAGAATAGTTTTAAAAAACATCTAAAAGTGGTCTTAAAATGTAAACAGATAATAATGAATAAATAGAGGTTGGATCGATAGCATCATAGGAGTCCAAGGCTGTAGGTATATTCCTCATCCTGAGAAACATTGACTGTGGGGTAGGTTCAACAAATGTCCTGAATAGGGAGAAAAAAACTGAGGGTGGGGGGATCACAAAGCTGAGACACCTACTGTTGTGACCAGGCAGAATGCATCACCTAGCCCGGGTCTTAAAGCCTCAGAGGTTCTAACAGACATGTCTACCTGAGTCTTAAACAGCAAGAGAGGGAAGCCTCCTGTATGGTTGGTTATATAGTGCCAGGTCTGAGCCCCGCCCAGTGGTGACCTTGTCACTGATGGCTCCACCCTCTGGGTTTGAGCCACGCCCCCAGTCATCCTTTCCAAAAGGTGGGTAGCACACCTTTGCAGGGTAGCACACCTTTGCAGCTGAGCAGTTCTACTCTCCGCTCCTGCGTGTAGGGCTAGGAGCGTCGGCTGGATGGCTTTCATCTTGTACTCTTTCTCACTCGCTGTTGGGCTAACCCGGCAGTGTTTCTGCTGGTATAAAAATTTTAAGACCCTTGTGGCTCTCCTGTGTGTTTCACGGGGAATTGCCCTTTAAGACAAGAGGCTTCTCCAGAGGCGGTTTCTAGAGAATTTTGTCTCTGCTGTTGGGTTTTGTGGAGATGGCTCGAGGACAGTGCTCCCAAGTCTCCCAGACACTCCGTCTTGTTTGGGGAAGGTCTGCGAGGCACAGCCTTTTTCTCTTATAACGGCCTTCTGTGTGACTCACCCCCGACCTCTTGATTTTCCTGAGGTGGCAGTAGAACCCACGGCCACACCCTCTTTGCTCCTCTGCAGTGTGCCTTCCTAAAAGTAAAACAGTTCAAGAATTTTCCAAGGATGCCTCCTGGTTCCTTTTGCACATTTCTGCCTTGAGTCTGTCTCTCCTTTCTTATTGTAAGCTGCAAAAAGAAGCCAGGAAATGCCTTCAACATTCTATTAGAAAACCCAGTAAATACCTGCGTTTTTCCATTGTAGGCTCTTCTTCTCGTGCAGCAGTGCGGGGAAGGGGGGTGCGGGATGGGGACCACAACACTCTAGCCTTCTGAGAGCATAGTTCTTTTTGGTAAGCCTTATCCATACAAGTGTCCCAGCCCCTGGCTTGTGCTGGATTAGGTTTCAATCCAAGGGGATTTTAGTTTTCAGGAAAACACTGCTCTCCTTCCAAGTCTGCACCAACAGTCACCTATGCCCGCCCGTATTTCAGTTAACCTGCAAAAGGCTGCCCACCCCTTTACAAAGAATACATTCCTCTTGAGTTTTTTTTTTCCAGCTCTGGCCACTAAGTCACTTTCCTATCAGTAGGTGTGTGATCTGGTGGCACCCCACTCCTGTCACCTAAGAGCTGTACTGTTTCTTATTGCCACTGTAACAAATCCTATGTACACTGTAGCTTAAAACAACACAAAGTCCTGGACTAGAGAGGTAGCTCAGCAGTTAAGAGCACTTAACTGTCTTTTCAAAGGTTCAATTCCCAGCACCCACATGGTGGCTCATAATCATCTATATCTCAAATTCCAAGTGGTGGAATTTCATATATTTAGGTAAAGCGCTCATATACATAAAAAAAAGAAAAAGGAAAAAAACAGCAACACAAAGTCACCATATGTTTCTGGTATTCAGAAGTCTGATAGACACATGGGGCAAAGGTCAAGGTGGTGGCAGAGGACTTTTGTCACTCATAGAGTCACCGCATTGGTCACTCGTGTGTCTTCAACCCCAGCAGCAAGGGACTGGCTTGTTCTCCACCTCCCTTTCCTCGTTTAAAGACCCAGTGTCTCCAGAGGCCTCTCCCAGATAATCCAGAACCATCTCTGTACGTTAAGGTGCTAACCAGCACCCCAGGTCACGGTTACAGGCTCATATCCATTAGCTTTTGCTTAGCACCGCCTCTGACTTTGGTTCTGTGCAGGGTCTGTAGGCAACCTGCTTCCTTTGCTTTCTTCATGGTTGTTTGGCAGCAGACCCCATCCATTCTGCTCCCCTACCACCAACTTTGCCCAGGATACGTCTGCGTGTTGGATGGCTTCACTCCGCCTGAGATACTGTAGCTGGTTCCTTTAGATTTTACATGACCATTATCACCATGAAGTGGAACAAGAATGGCTGTAATGACACATAGGAGACCTTGACTTGAGTCATGGTAAAGAAACAGAACTTTATAGAAGATACTAGTTCCATGGGAATGGGCTGTTGACATTCCTTCTCGGAGTGGGATATCAAGACACTTCTCCTAGGTTCCAGTCTCCATTCCTTCCTGCCCTAGCTGCAGGAAGAAACACTAAGTTAGAAAAGGTGAACCCTCAACAGCTGCCATCAGTCACATGTCCTCCTGAAAGTGACCCAGTGTGCTCCTTTGTATGCCAGCTCGGACTGGATGGAACCTTTCTTTGGTCTGAACATTTCTTTTGAATTTACCAGGAAAGCCACAAAACACCTAGGGTTGTGTACTGGAAGCTTCAGACTTCTTGGGGAAACTTATTATTGCTGATTACTGAAAGTAGTTCCAGGAAAAAGCCTCAGGTGGCTTAGTCCACCCATGGTATAGGGGTGTTGTTGGTTTGGGAGGGAATGGTGGCATCTCTAAGGCCAGCCATCATCAACTACACTCATCCCTGATGACCAGGGCCATAGACTCCCAGGCTCAAGTGCTCTTCCTTGAAGGGAAAGCAGGAACATGCCCAGATGCCCCACACTGCGTGTATCCTTTTGTGTCAGAAGGCCACTAATTTCAGTTCTGACGGACTCTACGGGAAGTGGTGTGTGTGTGACTTAAAGCATACGCATGCAGGTCTTGCATGCTCTGGAGACACAGAAGACTGGGTTCTTCTGTACACCCAGGCAGCTTTGGGGGTGGAACTGACCTCAGTGTAGCTGCACAGAACTTTTCAGGGCTTTTTGTCTCTTCACCAACAGCAGGATTTGGGGGACGCTGTCCCAAAGCCTCATTGCTCAGAGGATCGATTGAGCCTTTCTTCAAGGAGGAACCTGGTGCCCTGAGACCATTCCATTCCCATCCATCTTTGCTCATGGCAGACATTACCAGTTGATTTCAACTTTTCTTTACATGGATGGAACTTCTTGGGCTGGCAATGTCCTGGAGACCCACAACTTCCTGGGCTTCAGCTATGCTCATCTTGTTACTGAAGCAGGGGTCCCTGCTAAATTTTTTTATGATTGTCTCTTCGTCTCAGGGCTGGAGGGTCACTTTCTCCTCTGCCCATGCCTCCTATGGCTGGATTTCACTTGTAGCTAATTCCTGTGGCTCTGAGGGCTAGGCCACCCTCTCTCTAGGATCCTGGCACCCTCAGTAGCTGCTCATTGATGTTCTTTGATGGGAGCAGCTATGAACTGTGCCCCCTGCCTTCCTGGGTGGCTGTTCCATGATGCCTGCCAGTTTCCGGTGCATCCATTGCAGCCGTACCTTGCTGCACTTGCTGTGGTCACACCTGCCCCTAGCCCCCTGGCAGTCTCTGAGTTTGATCCCACAAGCCTGGGATGCACTTGCTTATGCTGCAGATATATTTAAAAGCCCAGTTACTCGTCTTTTTACTGAATTGATTTTTTAATCAAAATCTCCTCCTCTCTTATGCGTGTGTATGTGTGTGTTTTCCTCCAGCAGACAGCAGAAGTCTTCTATAAACCATTTCCTTCCAGGCCTCTTTGCTGGATTAGCCATTTTCAAATGAATTTAATCTCCATTTTCAAAGTCATTTTTCTCCTCATTCTGTTCTTTGACCATGCTCGTTCGAAAGGAGGGAACTGCTGAGGGGCTGGCATTTGTCACTCTATCTCCCATCTCAGCATTGTGGATGAAGCTACCAATTGAATAGGATTAAGTAGGTTTGTTTCCTGGCTCTACTGCCTGGTAGCTGGGTGGCACTGGGCAAAGCAGCCTCTGTGCGTCGTTTTCGCCTGTACATGGAAAGGAAGTAGTAATACGCCCAGCTCATTGAACTGTTGAGGACTGAATTAATGCATGGAAAGTTAGAGAAGAAGGCCTGGTTCGCAGAAAATCTTCCTTTGTAAGTGGAAAGCTGGCTGGACAAGGGAGGCATTCCAGGAACCTACTTGTTGCTGAACCTTGACCGTTCACCTTGAAGGGAACCTTGAGATACCCTTGGCCCCATTTCCACTCTCCTCCCTTTCCTTTCTCTGCTCCTGCCAGAGGCTGTGTGGTCATGCTAGTTCTGGGTAGTTGTGCTTGCTCAGGGGTGGGCACGCTTCTGCCGCGTAAGTGCTAACAGTGTTTGAGGGGTGTGTGTTCCTGTGAGGAACAGGAGTGTCCCCTTCCTCTGCTGATGCCCGTGTAGGTCCAGCGGAGCCCTGGCCCCTGCTCCTCTCTCTAGTTTTCTTCTGGTGCCATTGGCTAGATGTCTCCAGGGCACTTGGGGCAGGTGGGCGGAGAACCACCAGGGTCGAGTGATTTTTGAATAGCCGACTCCAAGCAGGGCAGCCAGTTTGGACTTCACATGTCAGCGTGCCCCTTTCTTCTGACTGGGCCCTTTCATTTTAAGGAGCCTTATTTTCATTTCAATTCGGATTATTATGATCTCAGCAGTGGTTTGGTTTGTTGATGGGGAATAATGCACTTCCTTTTCACTTTGAAACCTGTTTGCAGAAAATAAAGCCAAGCAGTCAGCCCCAGAGTGAACTTTGGGTACCTTGCACAACCGGGCAGGTCTTGATTCCCTTCATGGCGGTGGCAGTTGAACGGCTCACGTTAGCCTAGGTTGGGATACTGTCTAGTTGGAAGATGCAGGGCTCAACTCTGTGAAGCATCCAGCTTTGTGTGACGGGCAGGTCGCTCACCCCTCTGGCTCTCAGCATCCCCACCTCAAACAGGGGGTGCTCCCGCAGACCACCAGCCACAGGCGCTGTGAAGGCTGAAAGATTCGTCGAGATAACAGACATGTATAGTGCTGGCATGCGGGACATGAACGATAAATGTAGCTGCTAAAAATAGCACTAGTGGTACTGATTAGAATTAATTATTATTATTGGCAAAATACTGCTTTTGTTTACCAGCTTTACAGAAGTCTAATTTGCATGCTGTAACGTTCACTTACGTTACTGTGTCGCTCAGCACCTCTATAGGCAGTCCACAGAACTCTACGGGCCTTTGCAGCTATGGCTAAATCCGCTCCCGTTTCCTCGACAGACTTTGCTTGCCAGTTTGACATTGACCGTGGCGACCACTTTCAGCCTCAGGCAGTCCTGAGTGGGCTCTGTCTGTGGACGAGCCTGTTTGCAACATGCGTGCCAACGGAACTCGAGTGGGCTTCCTATTAATTTCTTCATTCACCCCCTCACGGTGGTTCTTTTTTTAGACGTGTTTACTGAATCTCAGAGGTTGAGGGGATCATCCATGGTGTGGATGAGTTTCTGGGGGAGCTTGGAAGCTCAGGGGTGTAGGTAGCTGCCCTTTGGTCATCAGTTAGGACGAAGGTTTTAGGAACCAAGGACTGTTAGAGACATGCTAGTTCAGGCTTGTCTCAAGGGCAGAGTGCCTTCCTGGTGTCACCTTCCTGCTCGTTCGTTTTCCCCACTCATCGGGTATCTAGGGGACTTCTCTGAGCATCGGTGGTCTCTCCCTGAGATGTATGCCCTGAACATTTCCTACCTTTTTCTTTCATTGTTTGTCAGGATTTTGTTTCTGGGATCCATCTCAGTTTCCCTGTCTGTACAGTGGGAGTGCCCTGGTTCCCACCTCCCCAGAGATGGTGAGAAAGTCCCTGGTAGAGGCTGGGCACACTGGAGAAGTTCTGTGGTAGTTTGGGTATTTCTGAGCTAAGATATCAAAATAACATAAAGCTAGCTGAGCCTGGCCAATGGGCAGAGGCCAAGCAAGTCCCTGCTCCATCCATCTCTTCCCCTGGGTCCCTTTGTCTGTGCCCCTCAGAGCCCAGCTGGCAAAGGCTGGGAATTAATAGGCAGGGGATAAGGCACCTCCCGCTGCGCCTAATCTAGGAAGCTGGTAGCGGCTGCGTCCTTCCCGGCCAAAGGGCCTGTAACGTGAGGCCCCCAAGAGAGAAGGTGCCCTCACTCCAGGAGGGCGTTCCTAGGGGTGCTGGGCTTTAGAGGTGAGGAGGCTGCTGGGAGACACAGAACGGAGGCTGTGGAAAGCAGTCTCCATCAGGCGGAGATGGACCCGCTGTGCCAGCCAGGGGTAACTCTTTATGCTTTGGAAGCTGAGGGTGAGGGGGTGGGCACTGGGGCTGTGATGGGAGCCTGGGGCCTGCCCAGTGCTAGTTACGAGGAGCTGTCCTGCCAGCTCTTGGGTTGTTTTTAAAAATTTTTTTTTTTTGAATAAGCTCTTGTGTTCGGCAGAAACAGCAGTGTGACTACAGAGAGCCTTGGACAGGAGCCCTGGGTCTGTGATGGTATAGTTGTGTGTCTAAGATGTGTGTTTAAGTATCAGTGTGTATGGCATCCATAATGTGGATGTTGTGAGTCTGGTGTGCAGGCTGTATACACACACACAACACTAAAGCAAGGGCGAGTGAGTGTACCTGTACCTGTGAATTAGTGTGGGAGTGCACGTGTCTGTGATTGTGTGAACATATATATAGGTGTGTGTTTTGGGAGCTATGTGTAAGGCGTGGTGAGCACATGTTCTTAGGTATGTGAGTGGGGTTGGGGGCATTGTGTAAAGTGTGTGTTGCCTGTGTTGGATGTGAGGCTCTCCACCCTCTTCTCATCCTGTGGGTCAGCTGGCCGGCTGGAGGCTGGCAGTGTGGCCAGGGGCCCTGGTCTCGTTCCTCGGGGTCACAAGACAAGGTCAGCACAGCAGAATCTGGGCTTTTGTTTGTCTCTCCCCTGCCCGCAGCAGCCCGTGGTCTGTTTCATTCATTATTAAGTTTTAAATCCACTCGACGAGAAACTTGAGCCTCCGAACGCCTTCCTGCTCGTGCTGGCTCTGTCCATCCCCCGCTGTGCTTTCTGAACTTCGCTGGCTTTATTTGCTGCGTCCTGTGTGCCTTTGTTTTTCCCAGAAATGGGCAGCCCGGAGGTTTGTTTAGCTTCCATCAGAGGTTGGAAGGGCCAGAGAAGTCCCTCTTGTCTCTGGTGAGCACAGAGTCCCTTAGATGAGTGAAGGGTTGCTAGCCCTGGGCTCTGGCCTTTGGTGGCCTGGTCCATCCTTATGGCTATCACCTGGGCTCCTGGGTGAGTAGGATAAAGCCAGGGTTGGAAACAAAGAAGACAACTCCTTGGGGACACTGACTGGGTACCTTAGGTCTTTCATTCTGCCCTCAGCTTGCTTTATTTGCATCCTGGAGTCTGATGTTGGGGGCCCTGCACCCCTTGTTTCCAACTTCTTCACTCCCCATCCATGGATATGATGGTACTGTTAAAATCAAGGGCGTTTTCTGTCCTTGCTAAAATTGGTGCCCAAAGGATCAGTTGGATTCCTCTTTAAACTGGGGGCCTGGAGGCTAGGGGCTGAGGGCTGATGGAAGTTGACTCCCAGATGTGGTTGGAATTAGGAGACTTGGATTCCTTTTGGCCTATGGGACTGATGGTCTGTGAGGTCATTTCCGGTGACTTTGTCCAGGCTGCCCCTCCCCCCCCCACCACCAGGGAAGTGGCTGCTGGCTGTTCCTCTCGTGGGGGTGTACTGCATCCAGCCAAGTTTAGACAGGTGTCATCGCGGAAAAGACACTTCCTTTCAGTACCCTGCCACCTCTCCGCCGTGTCCTGTGGATGGGAAGGCCTGTATGTCCACTTACTTCCGGCCCCATCATCCGCCCGCCCCTGCAGCAGCTGGCCAGCTGCACAGCCTCTGCCGAGAGCTGTCGAGAAGCTGGCTCTGTCCTTGCTTCCCAGTGGGCCTGGGAATTGCCTCTAATCTCTCTTCTGCCTTCCCCTGCAGATGGTGATGACGACCCACAGCTCTCCTGGGTGGCTTCATCTCCCTCCAGCAAGGATGTTGCGTCACCTACGCAGATGATCGGAGATGGTTGTGACCTCGGCCTCGGTGAAGAGGAAGGAGGCACCGGCCTGCCGTACCCTTGCCAGTTCTGCGACAAGTCCTTCATCCGCCTGAGCTACTTGAAGAGGCACGAGCAGATCCACAGTGACAAGCTTCCGTTCAAGTGCACCTACTGCAGCCGCCTCTTCAAGCACAAGAGGAGCCGAGACCGGCACATCAAGCTGCACACAGGCGACAAGAAGTACCACTGTCACGAGTGCGAGGCAGCTTTCTCCCGCAGCGACCACCTCAAGATCCACCTGAAGACCCACAGCTCGAGCAAGCCGTTCAAGTGCAGCGTGTGCAAGCGCGGCTTCTCCTCCACCAGCTCTCTGCAGAGCCACATGCAAGCCCACAAGAAGAACAAGGAACACCTGGCTAAGTCAGAGAAGGAGGCCAAGAAGGACGACTTCATGTGTGACTATTGTGAGGACACCTTTAGCCAGACGGAGGAGCTGGAGAAGCACGTGCTCACCCTGCACCCACAGCTCTCCGAGAAGGCGGACCTGCAGTGCATCCACTGCCCTGAGGTCTTTGTTGACGAGAGCACGCTGCTTGCCCACATCCACCAAGCCCACGCCAACCAGAAACATAAGTGCCCCATGTGTCCCGAGCAGTTCTCCTCGGTGGAGGGTGTGTACTGCCACCTGGACAGCCATCGGCAACCTGACTCCAGCAATCACAGTGTCAGCCCTGACCCTGTGCTGGGCAGCGTGGCTTCTATGAGCAGCGCTACGCCTGACTCCAGCGCCTCGGTGGAGCGTGGATCCACGCCAGACTCCACTTTGAAGCCACTGAGGGGGCAGAAGAAGATGCGGGATGATGGGCAGAGCTGGTCCAAGGTGGTCTACAGCTGCCCCTATTGTTCTAAGCGGGACTTTACCAGCCTGGCTGTGCTAGAGATTCATCTGAAGACCATCCACGCGGATAAACCTCAGCAGAGCCACACGTGTCAGATCTGCCTAGACTCCATGCCCACCCTTTACAACCTCAATGAGCATGTGCGCAAGCTACACAAGAGCCACGCCTACCCTGTCATGCAGTTTGGCAACATTTCAGCCTTCCACTGCAACTACTGCCCTGAGATGTTCGCCGATATCAACAGCCTGCAGGAGCACATCCGCGTCTCCCACTGTGGCCCCAATGCCAACCCTCCTGATGGTAATAACGCTTTCTTCTGCAACCAGTGCTCCATGGGCTTCCTCACCGAGTCCTCCCTTACTGAACACATCCAGCAGGCACATTGCAGCGTGGGTAGCACCAAGCTGGAGTCTCCTGTCGTGCAGCCCACGCAGTCCTTCATGGAGGTCTACTCCTGCCCTTACTGTACCAACTCTCCTATCTTTGGCTCCATCCTGAAGCTCACTAAGCACATCAAAGAGAACCACAAGAACATTCCTCTGGCGCACAGCAAGAAGTCCAAGGCAGAGCAGAGCCCCGTCTCCTCTGACGTTGAGGTGTCTTCCCCAAAACGGCAGCGTCTCTCGGGGAGCGCCAATTCCATCTCG
The DNA here is from genome assembly GCF_014885135.2 of Alexandromys fortis. Classification (NCBI taxonomy): domain Eukaryota; kingdom Metazoa; phylum Chordata; class Mammalia; order Rodentia; family Cricetidae; genus Alexandromys; species Alexandromys fortis. The sequence goes on along the minus strand of NW_026068054.1, from coordinate 886,011 downwards.
AATGGCGAGTATCCCTGCAATCAGTGCGACCTCAAGTTCTCCAACTTCGAGAGCTTTCAGACCCACCTGAAGCTGCACCTGGAGCTGCTGCTTCGGAAGCAGGCCTGCCCCCAGTGCAAAGAAGACTTTGACTCCCAGGAGTCCCTCCTGCAGCATCTGACCGTGCACTACATGACCACATCCACCCACTATGTCTGCGAGAGCTGCGACAAGCAGTTCTCCTCCGTGGATGACTTGCAGAAGCACCTGCTGGACATGCACACCTTCGTGCTCTACCACTGCACCCTGTGCCAGGAGGTCTTCGACTCCAAGGTGTCCATTCAGGTGCACCTGGCTGTGAAACACAGCAACGAAAAGAAGATGTACCGCTGCACGGCCTGCAACTGGGACTTCCGCAAGGAGGCTGACCTGCAGGTGCATGTGAAGCACAGTCACCTCGGCAACCCGGCCAAGGCCCACAAGTGCATCTTCTGCGGTGAGACCTTCAGCACCGAGGTGGAGCTCCAGTGCCACATCACCACGCACAGCAAGAAGTACAACTGCAGGTTCTGCAGCAAGGCCTTCCACGCCGTCATCCTGCTGGAGAAGCACCTGCGGGAGAAGCACTGTGTGTTCGATGCGGCTGCAGAGAATGGCACGACCAACGGGGTGCCCCCCACTTCCACCAAGAAGGCAGAGCCTGCTGACCTGCAGGGCATGCTGCTCAAGAACCCCGAGGCACCAAACAGCCATGAGGCGAGTGAGGACGACGTGGATGCATCAGAGCCCATGTATGGCTGTGACATCTGCGGTGCAGCCTACACCATGGAGGTGCTGCTGCAGAACCACCGGCTTCGGGATCACAACATCCGGCCCGGCGAGGACGACGGCTCACGGAAGAAGGCGGAATTCATCAAGGGCAGCCACAAATGCAATGTGTGCTCACGGACTTTCTTTTCGGAGAACGGGCTCCGGGAACACCTGCAGACGCACCGGGGCCCTGCCAAGCACTACATGTGTCCCATCTGTGGTGAGCGCTTCCCCTCGTTGCTGACGCTCACTGAGCACAAGGTGACCCACAGCAAGAGCCTGGACACCGGCACCTGTCGCATCTGCAAAATGCCCCTGCAGAGCGAGGAGGAGTTCATTGAGCACTGCCAGATGCACCCCGACTTGCGCAACTCCCTCACTGGCTTCCGCTGTGTGGTCTGTATGCAGACTGTCACCTCCACGTTGGAGCTCAAGATCCATGGCACCTTCCACATGCAGAAGCTGGCGGGCAGTTCGGCTGCCTCCTCCCCCAATGGCCAGGGCCTGCAGAAGCTCTACAAGTGTGCCCTGTGCCTCAAAGAGTTCCGTAGCAAGCAGGACCTGGTCAGGCTTGATGTCAATGGGCTTCCCTATGGCCTATGTGCCGGCTGCATGGCCCGTAGTGCCAATGGACAGGTGGGTGGCCTGGCCCCACCCGAACCTGCTGACCGGCCCTGTGCTGGTCTCCGCTGCCCTGAATGCAACGTGAAGTTCGAGAGTGCCGAGGACCTGGAGAGCCACATGCAGGTGGACCACCGTGATCTTACACCAGAGACCAGTGGGCCCCGGAAAGGGGCCCAGACGTCACCAGTGCCCCGGGTAAGTGCAGCCTGACAATCATTCCTTCTCCTCTCCTACTTGGGGATCAGTGGGTACTCAGAGAAATGACAGCTCTGCCTGTGTAGTTCATGGTGGTATGTCTTATAGCAGCTCAGAGAGCAGCACTGCCCAAGTGAGTTAAGAGTATCTACTCTGTCCTGTGTCACCAACATTTCCTTCCAGCTGCATGGTGCGCATACTATTTATTTATATTTCTTTCTTTCTATCTATCTATCTATCTATCTATCTATCTATCTATCTATCTATCTATCTATCTATCTATTTCCTTTCCTCTCTGGGTCTGGTTTGTCAAGAGCTCGCGTATACCACGGGAGTAACGGTCATCCTGATACCCTAGATTTGTGAGGAGCCAGTGCCATGCAGCCAAAGTGCCCAGCAGAGTAAATGGTTAATCTGCAGTCCATGTTCCTTCTGTGATGACCGGCGTCTTCGCTGTTTGTCTGGAGTAAACTGACTACCTTCTTCTTGAGTGAGGCACTTCTTAGCTCCGGGCTCTCAATCTTAGATTCCCGTAGCGCAGATCCTAGTGATGACAGGTAAGGTAAATACCTGAGTAGAACCAGGCATTGGTTGGGATTGTATATGCTTGCTACAACCTCTGCCGACAATATGTCATGGACCGCATCATGGTAGCTGGTGCAGTTATGGTAGGGGGAAGACCCTTGAGTATGGTATAGCAATTGTTTGATGATGTCATCAAATTTGTCTGGCGCTCCCCTTATGTTTTGTTGTTGTTGTTTGTTTGTTTAATAATTTAACTTTATTTTATGTGCATTGGATCCCCTGGAACTGGAGTGACCGTTTTGAGCTGCCGTGTGGGTGCTGGGAACTGAACCCGGGTCCTCTGGAAGAGGAGCCAGTTCTCTTAACTGCTGAGTGCCCCTTATGTTTGGAGGTGTCTGTGAGCCAGGAGTGGATCCCACCTTTAAGACTTACACAAACAGGAGAGCCCTGGGCTCATAACATGTTGTTCTAATTGAGGCAGAGGATTATGGGCTGGCAGTGGGCCCACTAGGACCTTGGCTTTAAGTTGGTGAACACCTGAGGTGGTTGCAGCCTACGTGGCCTTTGAGCGTCAGACAGCCTGGGCCCGAAATTCCCACCACATTTATGTTGTGTTTCCAGATGGAGGAGGCATCACGTAGGTCTCAAGAGTATCTCTCCCTCAAGGGTTGCTGCTGGTGCCACTGATAGGGAGGCAGACTGGGGAAGCCACCTGCCACGGATGCTTGCTGAAACGTGGGGGTGTTTGCTAAAGGTGTTTGGTCTCAGGATAGGAACACAGATTTAGGATTGAGAGAGGAGGAGGAGAGAGAGGACTGGAGAGAGTGAAGGAAGAACCCCCAGAGGACAGCCTCCTACCCCGGCCCTTGTGTCATAGGTGGGCCTACTGAAGCCCAGTGAGCCCAAGGGAGCCTGTATACACCTGGCTAAGGGAACCATGCCCCAATACAGACAGAACTGTGAAGTGCATTTGGGAGTTGGAGGACTAGAGAGAGGCCTCTCTTTTTAGAGACTGTGGCACCCCTTCATCTCATGGCTTGCCAGTTGAGTTCAGTGAGCCTCTGAACAGGGTCAGCGGGACACCTCTCAGAAATCTAGAGTGTGGACACTGGTCTTGTTGCCCAGCTCTGTCTGGCCTTGAGCCTTGGCTGACCAGGGGCACTCTACTTTGTCCTGGGGAGTGTGGGACTCTGGAATCATACGGCTAAGCTGCAGATCTCCCTCTCCCAGGACCTGCTGTAGTTTGACCCCTCTGGGCCAATGTCCTCCTGTAAGGTCAGAGGGTCATAGCGGTAGGACTTAACATGACAGTGTTGGTGACATCAGGGTAGTAATTCAGACAAAGGAAACGGTAACCCCTAGTGTCTGCAGAATTGATTCCCCGGGGATCCCTACAGCTACCCTGCCCTGCCACGACTGGTCAGTGCTGAGTGGTGGGAGCAGTGGGACCTTTCTTATGCTGACCACTGCACTGTGCTCAGAGGGTGGAAGGAGTGACAGAGTGTTGGGCACAGGATGGGTCCTGTGTTGTCGCTGCCACTTAGGGTCCACCCTGGCTGAGGGGTGTAATGATCACCTGTCATCGAGGCAGTCCTTCCCACACTCATTTTCACAAGGGACACAAAGCCCAGACTGGTGAGTTCGGTTGCCCGGGCCTTAGCTCTCAAGAGGCAGAGGTGGGACTTGAAGGCCTCCTGTTTACACAGTTCCTCCTCATGCCCATCCCTCTCTGCAGGCTCCCTATGGCCCATGCAGCCTGCATGGGGATGCAGCTGGCAGGAATGCAGTCTAGGCCAGTCCTGTTCTTACACGGGGGCATGTGGTTGGGCTCCTGTTGCCCTTCCTGAATGCATCCCAACCTGGATGGTCCACCTGTTTCAGCCCACCCACCACTGTGCTGAGGGTCCTGATGGGCAGGAAGCTGCTCTCTGAACCCTGGACCTCCCCTTCCCTCCCCTTCCCTCGTCTGCCCTGCATTGAGCGCCTCGCTTAGAAAACCCCTATCACCTGAGGGTATCTCTCTTGGCCCCCAGTGACAGGGTTGGTCTCCAGTAAGCAAGAGCCCTGCTGTGAGGCCCTCTTTTGGTAGAGGGACTCCATCCAGACTCTGAGAGGTGAACCTGTAGCCAAGAATGCACAGCGATGCACATGAGGCAGATTGAAGTCTAGTTCCTATCTCTCTCCAGGCCTTTCCCTCCTTGTCGTCCATGTATGAGGCCCCAGGCTGAAAATCCTACCACCCCCGCCAGCCCAGAGATCCAAACAGATAGACCTTTTTCAGAAAGAATCTAGACAAAGCCCAGGTTCCTCCTTGATCTAGCCATTGCCCCCTGGGACCTTGCCCCCTGTCTGGGCACGCCTGAGGCCAGGAACCCAGCTGTCTGCTCACCCACCCCTCACTTCCCCCAGGACTCACTCGTGTTAGAGCAGACTCTGGGGGCTGTGCAGGGGCTTGGGGGCTGGAAGGCTGGGACCCTTGGGAGTGTATCCATAGCAACCAGATCTCAGAGGACTGGGTTCCTGTGGGGCTGAGGATGCTGTCGGCTGGAGCGTGAAGCATTGAGGTTTCTAGCTCCCCCGATCGTAAGTAACAACAACATTAAATCGCCCAGCCAACATGGGCGGACCTCTGGCCTCCCACTACCTCAGCAGGTCCTGGGGTGGCTCCATTCTTGGTGGAGCCCCTGGGTGCTTCCTTTACCTGTTCTACTGAAGATTAGCGGATTTCCAAGTGGGAGGGTTAGGCGTGTACCTAGGTCACACCAGCTTTCTCTCACACAGAGCAGGACTGTTCAGAGACTTGGGGCCCTAGAGCCCAGAAGAGCTCAACAAGGAGCTCCAGAGGGAGCCTGCCTGGCAGGGAGTTCCAGTCCCCCGCTTACAGCATGGGGCTTGGACCTGGTGGTAGCGCCTGTGGCACTGCAGCGTCTCTTAGGGCAGTGATGATGCTGCATGAACTGCCAGCTTGCAGTGGCTGCTGGATGCATGCCAAGTGATAGCGCAGTGATGGACACTCCGAAGCTTGACCCCGCCCCCCAACTGGCCCAGCCAGCTCCTCCCTGCCTTTCTCACTTTCCTTCTTTATTCTGGGGTGAGAGTCTTTCTGTGCCAAGGTTGCTCAGGGCTCTGCTGTGGAGGTCTGATGTTTCTGGACGACCCCTAGAGAAGGGCCTTACCATAGGAGGGGCTTTGAATGTCAATTTCTACCTTTGTGTTATGTTGTTATGTCTCCTATGGTGCTCTAGGCTTAAGAGGAGGAGGCAGTGGTTTCTCTGGGATGCTAGAGAAAGAAAGGCAGGCCAAGCAGATGTTGGAGCCAAGTTTGGAAGTGTTGGTGCTGGTGAGCCTGTGTGTGTGTGTGTGTGTGTGTGCTTACATGCTAGTCATGTGTGTACACTTATGATTCTAGGCATATTGGGTGTTCAATGCCTGTGTTTCTGTCACACACTACTTGGGCCTCTCTGCCAGGGAATGTAAGATGCGGGCATCAGGGTTCCAGTGAGAGCAGAAGGCATACATGTTCTTACCTTTGCCAGGATGAGCAGGTAGTTTAACGTGTGAGACAGAATGAATGGTTCTGATAATAGAAAAGCCAAGACACCTCTTCTCCATGAATATGGAGTTGAGCTGAGATAGGGCCTATGGAGTTGTGTCTTCCTCAGAAGGTCTCCATTCCTGTGGTCTTACAATGGTCAGGATTCTTCAGCGCTGTCTTAATCCGCTCTCTGAGACCTAATCTGCCCTCTTCTTCCTGGGGTCTTTCCAAGCTGAGTACCAGCTTCTGGGACCAGTGTCATGGCCTGGCTAGGAACACGCTGAACTCCATGTTCTCCTGAAACACTTGGGAACTGTTAGAGGGATATTGGAATCTGAGCAGGGGCACTAACACTGGAGCTTGAAGCTTCCAACCCCAGCTTCCGTCCATCTATCCATCTGTTTATCCATTCAGATTTTCGTGCCCTCAATAATAATCACAATAAAAGATCAACAAGCTAGATGTGATGGTGTATGTTTGTGATCCCAATACTAGGGAGCTGGGGCAGAAGAACCATGCGTCTGAGGACAGTCTAGGCTATGTAGAGAGACTCCATATGGAAAAAATGGGAGGGGCAATTGAACAAAACAACAGAAAAGTTAAATGATTATAAGGCATCCCCCCCACCAGGTTCCTAAGGCAGTGGAGCCCAGGATACACAAATCATTTCTAGCTCTTTAAGTCTCTTCTGACCTCACACAGCACTTTATGTATTGCTCAGCAGTTACTCATGCCCTGCTTGTGAGTCTGTGCTGACCCGTAGGGTGGGCAGCACAAATTCCTGCCCTTGGGGTGCTTGGGGGGGCAGATGAATCACTGAGTCAGGACCCAGTGGTAAGTTCTGGCCATCAGCTCGGGGACCTGCTAGGCCCTGGACTCACCCTGGAGTGGGAACAGAAAGCTTCTCACAAACTGACATTGAGCTGAGTTCTCCAAGGTGTAAAGGCTGCCCCAGGAGAGAGCCTGCAGATGGAGCCCGGGTAGAGCTGGGCACTGAGCTCCCTGGTGACTAATCCTGGCTTTGTAGCTTACAGTGGCTCCTGCAAGTCCTGCCACCTTTTCCAGTGGTGAGGCTCCAACACCTCAGAAGTCACAGGGGTTTCTTAATTTTGGCTATACTGAGTCCTGTTATTGCCCATATCCTTTTAAAATGCTCTATAGCCACATATGACAGGTACACCACTCTGTCCCTGGGGGGCAGGTTTTGCAGCTACTCATGCTGAGCTGTGAGCATGGAAATCTGCTAGTTTCTGGTTTTTCTGCCTTCACTTACCTCCGGAGACAGCTGGTAGTAGCCACTGTGTGTTGTAAACCAGTTGCTGGCATTTGGGCCTTGTCTATCCAGGACAGATGACAAATTCCTGAGCCCTAAAATTGTTGGGAGCAGCACCCCCTGCTCAGCCACAGTGTTCTTAGGATGGGCCAGCAGATGAATAGGTTATGGGATAGATGGATGCTGTGTGGACAGATGGATGAGTGGAGTGTGTGTGTGTGTGTGTGTGTGTGAGTGTGTAGATGGACAAACAGAAAGTGGGTGGTATGAGTGTGGAAGCTGTAGATGTTATGAGTATATATATAAATGGGAAGAAGAGAGCAGTGGACAAACGTGTTGGCATTACTTAGGGTGTATGTGTGTGTGTGTGTGTGTGTGTGTGTGTGTGAGAGAGAGAGAGAGAGAGAGAGAGAGAGAGAGAGAGAGAGAGAGATACCTGAAAAAAAGCAGTCTAATGAGAACAAAGCTCTATTTTGGCTCACAATCTCAGAGCTTTCATTCCAGGGTTTCTTAACTTTGTATTTCCAGTTCCTATAGTGAGGTAGGACATGATGACGTCAGGAGCATGTGCCAGAGACTGTTCACCTTGTAGCAGGCAGGAGACAGGAAGAAGGAACAGGGACTGAGATACTTTATTCCAGGGCTGGCCCCTCCTTCCTCGTACTAGGCCTCACTTCTTACAACATACTGCCATTGTATATGACTCTGCCAAGGGATTACTTCCTCAGTCAGGCCAGCTCTCAGGCTCCAAGCTCTTTCTCAGATCTTACCAGTTGTCAAACCACACCTCTCATGCAAGAGATGATATGGGGTTCAGCACGCCCAAACTGGAATGATGAGGGTCCTCGCAGATGGATGCGTGGGTACATGGATTTGCCTTTATAAGCAGGGCAACCCCCCTTGGCTCTTGGGAAAGTTGACCTTGGCACACAGCAGAATTACCCCAGCTTCTGCGGAGGAGCAGCCCCTTGGAAGGTGGCCTGTGATCTGATGAGGCTAGAGTTGGAGGGAGGTAGGAAGAGGGTGGACTGGGTGCTTGGGAGGGGCCAGACCACTCTGGGACATCTTGAGTCAGGCTGTTGGGGACCTGGCTTTCTGTCTACCTGACTCCTCCTTCTCGTTCTTTCATACAGAAAAAGACGTACCAGTGTATCAAGTGCCAGATGACCTTCGAGAACGAGAGAGAGATCCAGATCCACGTTGCCAACCACATGATCGGTAAGAGCATGCCCTCCAGCATGGGGCTTCTCGCTACGACTGTAACATGGATGGCTCCTCACCATTTCCCACTTGCTGGATGGTGGCCTTTGATTCTGTGGCATTTCCGTGGGAGCCAAGATGGCAGGGTGGGGAGCGCCCACCCTGCCTACGCCTTCTTGTCACGGCGGCACTCACGCTGCAATCAAACTTTTGACAGCTGCTTCCATTTCCCTCCATTTCTGCGCCAAGTGCTTTCCGGTTGCCGAGCACTCAGGGGCAATTATGTTTCAATTCTGTGTGTCATGACATTGAATACATTTAACTGCTCATGTTTTCCCATGCCATGTGATGAGTTCCGCAGCATTCTGTCAAAAGAGAATGCTCGCAAAGTTGGGCCTGTTCCTAAGTGGTTTTGAACTTTGAAAAGTTCCTTTTTTTTTTTTTTTTTTTTTTTTTTTTTTTTTTTTTTTTTTTTTTTTTTTTTTTTTTTTTTTTGAGACAGGGTTTCTCTGTGTACCCCCAGCTGTCCTAGAACTCACTCTGTAGACCAGGCTGGGCTCAAACTCACAGAGATCTGCCTGTCTCGGCCTCCTGAGTGCTGGGATTAAAGGTGTGTGCTACCACCAGCTGGCGAAAAATTCTCTTTTTAGAAGGGGAGTTTTCAAAATCCCACAGAGCTTACCCACAGCCCAGAATTCCCAGGGAGGCTGTGACTTTCTCCTGACCTTGAGTAGCTGGAGATGCCTGGTTCAGAAGAGAAGATGCTGCTGCTTTGTAAATGTCCCTGGGGGTTGGAATGGCAGCGGCCAGTTTGCGGTGTGATGGGATGGCTCTTTTTGACACCCCAGCCTCAGAAAGGTCCTGGAATTTCAGTACCCTGGGTTTTTCTTCGACTTTTGATCACCTCCCAAATCCTGTGGTCTGAGCAGTGAGATTGTTGTCAGCCAGAGCAGCCTGCCCCTGGCCCGTGCTTTGCTCCTCCAGTATCTATTCATTTGGGTCCTAACTAAACCCTTCATGGCACACTTTAAAAAACCTTACTCGCTTGTCTTTGAATCTGAGCACACCTCTATAGCCAGTGCCCAGATCAAGAAAGCCAGCTGTCCCCAGCACCCCAAACCAACTAACTCTCTTGACTCCATAGGTCCCCTGCTACCAGCAAAAGGCTGCTCTCTCCTGCTGTCCCAAAGCACAGTTGGGTGTGTTTGATTTGTGTGTTCTATGAATGGAGCCTCACCATTTGTACTCACAGTATCTGGACGCTCCCTCTCTCCCCATGCTCGCCTCTGTCTGAGGCCCAGTCTTCCCATTCTCTCTCTTCAGGGTGGACTGTTCTGTCATGGGAACATGGCTTTGTGTGCTTGCTCCTTCCTGGCTGACTCTGGGGTTGTTTCACAGAGTGCATTGCTGTGACTAGGGTGCTGCACATGCCTGTTAGTGAATGTACACATGGGACCTTCATGGGGATGTGGGAATATATAGGTACCATATCCTGTAGATAATATAATGTGTCATATGCATAAGGGGGGATACCAGAGCAGATGTGGAATTGCTGGGTCACAGGGTGTGTGATATTCACCTTCAGTAGACGGTGGCACATCAGTTCTCAGAGTGGATGGATGCACGTTGCTCTAGCTCACGGTGTGAGGCCTCTGCCACAGTCCATATGTCATGTCAACATGAAGGGAACTGTCGCAAAAGCCCTCTTTAATGGAGATGGTACAAAATGAGAACGGTCCCCTGGTCCCCATCCTGCTTAGTGGGTTCCGGTGCCGAGTGTCCTCACTCACCCCTCATCTGATCAACTTCTGCCCGGGGTGGTGTGGAGTTTTTCTTCTGATGCAGAGAGTATGGTCATGTGTTTGGTGGACATATGGGCAGTGAATGTGTAGGAAGCGCCAGGAAGGGCAGGTGGGCCCGGGGGTTCAGCCTGAAAGGGAGACTGGTGGGTTTTTAATGTCTTCTACCTGAAAGGCCCTGCAAAAGTGCAGGAAGGGAAGCTATCCAGTCTGCAGGCTGTGAGACTCTTCCTCGGAAGAGCCGGGGGTTGCTGAAGAAGTTATCTGGAAATGTTTGCTTCTGTAGCAAGTGGCAGTATGGCTCCTGCTTATGAACCTGGAGGGCAAGAGCTGGCTAGTTGGACCGTGGCGGATCCCAAGATGTTCCTCTCCTTTTTCTCTTCCACCTCTCTTTTGTCCGTGACTTGGAAAACATTTGTCCTCAGGAGCAAGGCAAGAGCTCAGCATCAGAGTATAGGACCTCAAAAGGAGGGTGTGATGGGCCTTCAGTTTTGTTTGAGAGCTGGTCTTCAATGGGTGGCATCTATCTGGTGACTGGGCATGGCACCTCATCTACACCTGCTTGCATCACTGTGAGCTGGTCTGCTGCCAGGACATGGGGGAGCTATTGGTCTCCAGCAGCTCAGTGGAGGGTCTTAGGACCTGAGATTTTAGCCCCCTTAGCAGGGGGTATGATACTCATGCCCATGGCCCAGGTAGCGCCTCTTGCCCTCACCTCCCTGCCAGCTGCTGCCCTTTTCCTACCTCCTCACTCTGACCCATCAGAGAACATCAGTGGAGCAGGATGGTGAGAGCCATGTGGCCTCTAGGGGCCATTGAGGGTGAAATGCCTACAGCCTTGCTCTCAAGACTTACAACATCCTGTTCAAGATGCTGTAGGGCACAGCTGTGCAGTGCAGACTTTGAGGAGGATGCAGTACTTATCCCCATTTTCTAAACAGAAGGATCTAGCCTTGTAGAGAGAGGCCTTGCACGCTCGCTTAAATGACTTGTTCAAGCTGCTGCACAGCAGAGCAGGTCAAACAATAGCCTGACTCTCTCCGTTGTGTTTATAGCCCTGGCCTGGCCTATGGTAAGAGGGACCATGGGTCCCTGTCTCTAGAGGAGACAGACAGATTAGTGCTGGGGTTGACTCCGATGGCCCCAGTTCAGGGACCTATAGATCAGAAGGGCCTGTCTGGGTCCTGAAAGATGAGGAGTTTTTCTTTGGTGAGGTTGTCTCTGCAGAGATGAGCTCAGCATAGGGAAAGGAGCCTTTGTTTCTGTCGTTTGGCCATGATGGTGTAGATCAGCTCTTCAGAGGACCATGTGGCAGCAGAGCTCAGGGACAGGAGTAGCGTGGAAGAGCTGTGGGGCTCAGTCTGACGGCTCAGCACATGGCCATAGCATCATGGCAGTGAAGACGGGGGTGCTATTTGTGGGCGCAGTCACAAGGGGCTCTGAATACCGAATTAAGGGATGTCAATTTGGACTTACATTCTAGGCTGGGGTCCACTGCTCAACCTGATCCATCCTCTTGCCCGATGTTTTGTTTGGATTTTCTTGAAATTTTAGAAGAGGCAGCATCTGGATTCCTTCTCCGCACAGGCGCAGCACATGGGAGCAAACAGCGGCTGTTCCCCATGGGCAAGAAGATTAGGCAGGTGTCCTCCCAAAATCTGCAGGCTCACTGGGGTAGGCTGGGTGCTACATGGGGCTGGATGGCTCATTTGTGTCCCCAGCCATCAGTCTGTGCATATAGGCTTGATCTAAAACACCAGGGATCCATCGAAGGTTTTGGAGTGGGCTGTGACTTGGACAGAGCTGAGAATTTTAGGAGGATTGAGCAGAGTGCCATGTTTGCAGGCAGAGAGCAGGGTGGGACGAGTACAAAATCCTATCCCTGTCCCCCAGGGGTTGGAGGCAAGCACTAGTGGACAGGATGATGTTTGGCCTGTGCTGTGAGCGTATAAGCCCTGAGCAAGGAGCCTTGACGTAGAATTGGTTCTGCAGTCCTAGTAAATCTGCTGGGCCCAGAGTCCTTAGGGACTCTTGCTAAATGGCCTGAGTCCGGAGTGGCTGCCCTGGAGCCGGCCTGAGTAACAGTTGCCCTCAGCCAAACCAAGGGGACTTGGGGGTGGAAGTGGCAATGTTCAGCTTGGCAGCCTTCTAGTAAAATTGGGGCACGTAGGGGGCCGAGACAGGTCTCCTCTGAGGCCCCGGCCGCTGGAGAACTCCCCTGGGGCTGGTAAACTAGCCATTTGGTAGCAGAGGGGTGGAAGCGCTGAGTGGCTTTACTGCCTGTATATGCTGAGCACTAGGGTGGCTAAGGATGCTTCTCCTTAGGGGCATTTTTCTAGTACCCCTCCCAGGGCTGCTGGGGCAGTGGGACTTTGGATCTGCTGGAGACAAGGATTTTGGGAAGCCTTTCAATATAGGGTCATCTTTGAAAGCCCATGCTACCACAGGGCTGGGCGCCTGCAATGGGCATATAAAGATATTTGAGAAACCAATTGTCCTGGCAAGCTGGCCGCTTCTTGACTGTTTGGAGGCATCTGCTCTTTTGATTCTTTGGGATGGAGCACTTGATACAGGCAGGATGAAGGCGCCGAGAACTTACTCTCAAGATAGGAAACTTGCTGTGACCTAAGGGGGTTACTAGGCCCTGGACCTCTGGATATCCTTACTCGGGGCCTCATAGACCCCTGGGGGAGCCCCAAGGAAGTCAGGTTGGGAAGGGATAGTCCTTGAGGAGCCTTCTCAGGATTGTTTGTCCTCAATGTCCTTGGACAATGATTATGGGCTCTCTGGAGGACAGCTAGGCAGGGCCAGGCTTTCCCCAGGGACATTAGTCATGTCCTGCTGGCCCCTGTCCCTGGGTGCCTGTCAGGGGCTGGGCTAGAAATGGCTTCTGCTCGGGACTTAAGCATACCATACTGTTGGCCTCCCAGCCATTCCCTCGGTATACAAATAGGTAATCCTTCTGCAGGGGGTCTGTGTGTGTGTGTGTGTGTGTGTGTGTGTGTGTGTGTGTGTGTGTATGAGAGAGAGAGAGAGAGAGAGAGAGAGAGAGAGAGAGAGAGAGAGAGAGAGAGAGAGAGAGAGAGAGAGAGAGAGAGAATATATCTCTGGTGATGTATCTAAGTACCCGAAGGCATCAGCCCACCCTTCTTGCTGCCCTCTGGAAGTCTGGGACCCCCTGTGGGCCCAGCCCACAGCATTTTGGAGGAGAGTCCTGGCTGGTCCAGGGGGAATAGTTTGGAGTGGAAACCAGTGAGATTTCTCTCGCACCAGGGAGATACGAAAGTCTCAAATCAAACCGAAGAGGTTAGCGTGGAAAGGAAAAGGAAAGGGCTCCCTGCCAGGCTCAGTAATGGCGCCTTTGATTCTGGTAACGCCAGACCTGAGCCTCTGTTCCCCTCAGTATGTGATAAAACGTCTGCTTCTCTGGAGACTGTATTTTGGGTTTTGGAATTGTTCTGCCACAGTAATAAGTCTGAACAGTCAGCCAGTAAGCTATCACAGCTTGGGCAGAGAAGAGAGCAAGCAGGACTCAGTTTCCTTGGCTTCCGTTGGCTTCCCTGTTAGCGTGTTCCAGAAAGTTGTTGGTCAGCACTCTGACTCTTTCCAATGGTGTGACCCTCAGATTCTCACTTTCCTGGTATGTGTCTGTATGCATGCATGCATGTGTGTGCGCATATGTGTGTGCATGAGTGTATGTGTGTGTGTTTTCAAGAAGAGGAAAGAGGTGTACAGGAGGGTTTCCCCTATTAGTAACCTTGTAACATCACATTCAACAGACCTGGTTAAATCCTCTGGGCATGTTCTGAGGTTTACTGGTTCGTTCAGCTGGGCGCCTGATACTTCAAGTTCACCATAATGTCACCAGCCTCAGCTATGGGCTCAGCTGTGTTGGTCGATGCGAGTGTGCCAGGAAGGCTTCCTAGAGTTGGCGGTATCTAAGCAGAGTGTCCAAGGATGAGAAGAAAGGTGGCAGGGACATCGGGTGGAAAGAGAGGCTGAATTTGTCCAGGGCATCGGTGGACACTTGAGCATAGTTGAAGAGAACCGTGAGGTGGGGGGAGAAGTGAGGGTGCTGAATCTGGGCATGGGGGGACATTAGGAGTGACTTAGAGGTCCGGGTGACCTGCTCCTGACATATAGAGGAGTGTTGTTTTAGAATAGTAACTCTAGAGCTGACAAAGTAGCTGGCAATGATTAGTTATGTCTGGTGAGACTTACCCAACAGCAGGCTTCGGTGTCTGTGTGTGCTCACGCAGCAAACCCTGTGGTGTAACCCAGAGGTTCTGTTACTGTCCCCTTCCGTATATGAAATTGAGGAGTGTATAGAATTGCAAGGTAGAGGTCTGAACTCAGGACCAAGGACTAAGAACCTGCTCTCTAGTCCTCTTCACAGTCTCCTCCCACTTGATGTGCTTGAGCGCATGCATGAACTGGCTTGCCTGAGATGTTGGGTCTGAGTGCTGGCATCCGGCTGATCCCTGTGTGGAAGGGAGTTTAATAGGAAAGCTAGGTACAAGAAGTGGATCCGATCATCAGTCTAGATAGCAGAGGCATCTTCACAAAGTGAGTGTGAGTGGCCTCTGCCATTCAGGCAGACGGGAGGGTCTCCCTGGGAACAGTGCTGGTTCAGTGTGGCAAACCACAGAGAGGTCGCCTGGCCTTGGCAGAAGGTCTCACTGTGTTGTGGGTGCGAATGGGGCTGGGAGAGGCCCAGAGAAGAAGGAGCTGAGGGCCACAAATAGTGTCCCCTGAACTCTCTGGGTCCCAAGCTAAGACAAGAGGATGAGAAGCAGGAACTGGGACATCTAAACGTCCCAGGAAGTGTTAGGCATTCTCAGAAGGTGAAATTGGAGGGTGTTACCAGCCCAAAGAAGGAGAACCGGCAGGAAAGGGAAGTGGCAGGGTGGATGCCAGGAGGCTGGTACTGGATGATGGAGACAGGCCTGGTATCATCTTGCATGGGCCAGCTCATGAAGTATGTCCATCCCTTCTTTCTCATACATACCCATGGGCTTGATGGCCTATAATGTTGAGCTGATTGAATGCCCTCTGTGGCCATCACACCGCTTGGTTCAGTTTCTTTGAATTCACTTCCTGCTGATACTTAGCGTGCTAGAGAGAGCCATCAAGGATCCGGTGGCTAGTGGGCACTCCGGAGCATGGCTTCCTGTGTCCTGAGCACCCAGTTGGTATCAGAGCTTTATACTAATTTTGGACACCGGCTATGTCTCCCTTCCTCGTGGGCCTCTGAGGACTGGTGGGGGACACATGGCGGGTCCCTGAAGCAGTTGGGTTGCCCTGGTGATTGACCTTGTAGTCGTGCACCTGTGTGGATCTTTCCAGTGATACCTTGGGACGCAGATCTCGAGAGACAGGGAGTAGATCCCTAAGGATGAACGGCATGACTTTGTGAGCCTGGGGCCAGTGAGAACTTGAGGCACAGTGGGAGCTTTTCTAAGCAGGGTCCTTTAGGAAGTTAGTGCTTTGAGTCTGTCCTGCAGATTTTTTACTAAATCTACATGTCAGTATCAAAAGTTTGCTCAGTGTGCAAAGCCGTGAATAGTCCAACAAAATGAAACCTTACTAGATGCGGAGTGCTATAAAGGCCACGGTGGTGAGAGCAAGGCTTGTGCAGGCAGAGGCTTGGGCTCATCCTAAGATGATCCGCCAAGTCTGGGCATATGTGGGTAACAGACTTCAGGTGTGGCTGAATCTAGAGGCTCCCATGACCCCACCACAAGCCTGAAACCTTACCTCACTGATCTCAGCTCTGCTTTCCTTTACTGCCCTTCTTCCCAGGTAGTCTCTGTGGTGCAGGTGACAGACAGCTCACTGCTCCAGCAGAGGGGCGTGTACTTCTGCCCTGGCACCAAAGGAGAGCCCCCGGCCTCCGAAGGTCTCCGAAGGTCCCGAAGCTGCTCATGTCGGATTGTTTGTTGTCTTCCTTTTCTGGAGTCATCAGCTCCAGCAGTGGAGCAAGCATTCTAGTAAGGCATCCGTTTCCATGACAGCATACAGTAGAGTCAATGTACAGCCACTCTCGCACCCACCTGTCGGGGTCTCTTTGGCACATTAGGCTGGTTAAAGGAGATAGAAGAGGCAGGGCACACTGCCTGGCACGTAGAAGACACTGCGAGGCTACAGAGCCAGGGTAGCAGCAGGCCATCCTTCAGATGCGGTGATTGTTCGAGTCAAGACCATGAGCCATAATTCCCAAATCTTCTTGAGCACCAATGCCAGACTTCCCCCGCAAGCTATGAGACAATCGAAGAGAAGTATAGGGTGACTGAGCTGGGGGAACCCCACAACTCAGCTGTGGCGAGAACCACCGAGATCAACGTATTAGTTTGGCTTAATTTGGGGGTATATTTCTGTGTTTTATTGATCAGTGTGTCTGTTCCTTTGTCAGTGACACTCTTGATTACTGCCACTATAGAGTAAATCTCTTTTTTGTTTGTTTGTTTTTGTTTTTCAAGACAGGGTTTCTCTGTGTAGCCCTGGAACCTGCTCTGTAGACTGGCCTAGCCTTGAACTCACAGATCTACTTGCTCCTGCCTCCCAAGTGCTAGCATTAAGAACATGTATCACCATGCCTGGCTTAAATCTTAAAATTAATAGACTGATCCTCTCTTAAAAATCATTTTTTCAATATTATTCTAGATTCTCCAGTTTCTTTGCTTTTCAGATAAATCTTAGAATAATCTTGTTTATATCCAAAGAAATTCTTACTGTAATTTAAAATGTATTTATTCTCTTGTTCATTTGTTTGTTTTGGTTTTGTATTTTGAGACAGGGTTTCTCTGTCTTTGACTGTCCTGGAGCTCACTCTGCAGACCAGGCTGGGCTCAAACTCACAGAGATCCTCCTGCCTCTGCTTCCCTGAGTGCTGGAATTAAAGGTGTGTGCCACCACCACCTAATCTTATACTTTATTATTTATGTGGGTTTTTTTGTGTGTGTGTAAATAAAAGCCACGTGTGTACAGGTGCCCACAGAGGTCAGAAGAGGGCATTGGACCCCCTAGAGCTGGAATTCTAGGCAGGGTTTGAGTGGCCTGATGTGGGTGCTGAGAACAACTTAAGCCTCCTTGAGGGACAGCATCTTGCCTGTTGTCTCTCCAGCTCTCTTCTGTAGTTTCGATAAGAGTTGTGTTACATGTGTATGCTGATCTGGGGAGTGCTGTCTTCTGGGCTTTGTTCTGTTTCCCAGCCCATTAACACAGTGCTTCCTTTCATTTAGCTAGCTAGATCTTGTCTGATTTTTTTTTAAAACATTTTTTAGTTTTCACTGTATGATACCTGTGTGGGTTTAAATAGATTTATTTAAATGTTTATTATTTTGTTTTTAGCAATTATAAATTATATTTTTAATTTTGGTGTTTAAATATTTGTTATCCATATTTACAAATGTAATTGCTTTAATTTATTTTGTTGTGTATTGTTGTAGGAAGCTGCAGGCTGTGTTCCTGCCGCCCCAACTCCTGGTCGCCTAGCTAGCTTATGCCCCAAAATAACAACAAACAAACTGTATTCTTTTAAACACTGCTTGGCCCATTATATCTAGCCTCTTCTTGGCTAACTCTCGCACCTGGACTAGCCCATTTCTAATAATATGTGTAGCACCCCAGGTGCGCTTACTGGGAAGATTCTAGCTTACGTCCATCCTGGGTCAGAGCTTCATCTGGTCTGCCCCAGAGAGGAGAGCTGTCGAGTCTGAGCTCACTTCCTCTTCCTCCTAGCATTCTGTTCTGTTTACTCCACCCACCTATGTTTTAACCTATGAGGCCAAGCAGTTTCTTTATTTTTTAACCAATGACCTTCCTCCATCAGTGTATTGTACTAGTATAGTGTATTGCATTATGTTTTTGAGATGGAATCTTGATGTATATAGCTCAGGCTGGTCTTGAACTCTTGATCCTTCTGCTTCTACTGTGTGAGTGCTAATATTACAGACATACGGCATCATATGTGGCAATGATGGTTCTTTGAGTGCAATTTTGTATCCTTAGACTTTGCTCAATTAACATAGTTATCTGATTTTTATTTATGTTTTAGAGTTTGTGTTTTTTTTTAAATATAACTAGTCATGTTGTCTATTGGAATTTTATAGATCCTTATCTATATCTTTTTATTTCCTTTTCTTGTATTATTTCTTTGGCTTGCACTTGCAAGATGGTGTTGAGTAAGAGTGGTGGAATAGATACCCTGTTTCTGGGAGAGCACAGTTCATTTTTTATTTATTTTTTCTCTTTTTGGTTTTTCAAGACAGGGTTTCTCTATGTAGCTTTAGAGCCTGTCCTGGAACTCGCTCTGTAGACCAGACTGACTTCGAACTCACAGAGATCCACCTGCCTCTGCATCCCAAGTGCTGGGATTAAAGTTGTGCACTACCATTGCCCAGCTAAATCATGAATAATTTAGCTTCTTTGCTAGTATAGGACTATTCAAATCAGGCCATATAATGTGAGTTTTAGTAGTTTATTTTTCAAGAAGTTAGTTTGTTTCATCTAATTCTTAAATTTTCTATATTGGCATTGTTCCCTTATCCTTCTGATGGCCATAAAGATAGCCCTACATTCGTGCCTGATGCTGGTAATTTGTAAGCCTGTCCCCCTCCCCCACCCCCTTTATTTCTCAGTCTTGTTAGAGGTTTGTCAATTTTATTGATCTTTTCAAAGAACCAACTGTTAGTTAATTAATTTTCAATTTTGTGTTTTCTGTTGCCTGATTTCTGATCTCATCGGTGTTATTCCCTCTCTTCGGCTTGCTTAAGGCTTTACTGTTTTTCTAGGTTTTGGAGTGGATGTTTGTTGATCTGGGACTTTTTATCTTTTTTGAGCTCTTGCTATCATCTTGGCATTGATTCTGCCGTGCTTCTCAGATTCCTAACATGCTGTAGTTTTATTTTAATTAGTTTATCTATTTATTTTGTGTGTGTGTTGTGTGTTTGTGGTTTATTTACACACATCTGTGTATGCATGCAGAGGGCAGCGGTGGGTGTCTGGTGTCCTGTCTTGTCACTCCCTACCTTATTCTTTTGAGAGACACAGTCCCTCGTTGAAACTGGAGCTAGGCTAGTGGCCAGCAAGCCCTAGCAGTCTTACTGCCTTCAACCCCCGTAACATTGGGAATACAGTCACTCATGACCATATCTGACTTTTAAGTGTAACACTAGTGATTTGAACTCAGGTCCTCGTGCTCGCATGGTAAGCACTCCTACCCACCGAGCTGTCTCTTAAACTCTAATTAGATACAATTTAAAAATTGTCTTAAATGTCCTCTTTAGTTCATGATTATATGGGAGTACATTATTCAATATTCAAGTGTTTGGAGTTTATCTTTGCACTATTAATTTCTAGTTATATTCTATCATGATTGGAAAAAAATCACTGTGTATGACTCCCTGCCTCTCTCCCTGTCTCCCTCCCTCCCTCTCTCCTTTCTTGCTTGCTTGCTTATGTAGCCCCGGTTTGCTTTGAACTCTTAATCCTTCAGAGGTCAATGCCAGGTATCTTCCATTGCTTTCCACTTTAGTTTTTTGAGTTAGTGTCTCTCACTGAGCTTATAGATTCAGCCAGGCTATATCGCTGGCACCAAGCCCCAGAAATCTGAAGCCAGGGTCCTGTGCTTGGATGGTAGGCTCTTTACAACTGAACCCTCTCCCTAACTCCTGCATGTTTTTCAGAATCATTACTGTAGGTATTAAATTATATGCATAGCATTTTCAGGTACAGTTTGTGTCATTTTACCAGTTTAGTTGAAATGAAGAAAACACTGCCTTCCCCTGTTTATTCTAATCATCTCAGTTATTTATTCTCTGTATTTCTGGAATTACTGTCAGTGTTAATGTTTTGTGTCCAGTCTCATTTAGAAGAGAAAAGTCATGTATGCTCCATGCTGTCTCCCCAGCATCCCTCCCTTGTTAACCGCCCATCTTTGGTCATTTCCTTTCTGCCTAGAGTACTTCCTTCAGTCATTCAGCGGACATCCGCCTCTGCTGACACATTTTCCTAGGTTCCTCTGTCTGGGGCTGTCTCGAGACTCTTACTGAATGGAGGTTCTGGGTTGACAGGTCCTTTGCTTCCAATATTTGGGCAATGCGCCACTTCCTCCTCGCCTCCACCGTTGCTAGTGAGACGTCTGCTGTCCTCTGAGCTGTTGTGTAGCTGTCCTGGGCAAGGCATACTTTGTCCCTCGCTAGATGGGTCTCGGTGTGGATTTCTTTGGGTTATTCTTTAGCGATGCACAAATGCTCTTGAGGTTTGAGTGTGCAATGTCCTGCTCAGGCTGATGTGTGTGACCACTTGGTCCCCAGTGGGTGGTGCTGTTTTACTCAGAACCTTCCTGGAGGAATGGGTTGCTGGGAGATGGGCCTTAAGGGTCCTAACCCAGCCCTTGTTCCAGACTCTGTACTTAGGGCTATCATCTCATTTTCTGCTGCCATGAACCCCACCCTGCTTCTCACCACAGTGGCTCACAACCTCAAAGTCCGTCCTTCCTCCCCTGAGGTGCCTCTGTCTTTCTGGAATTTGGATCACATGACACAGATTTTATAGATGCAGCAATCTCTGTTATGTTCATTACTCGGTGCTGTTTGTTTAGACTGGGTCATTCTTCTGGCAGCCATTGCGCCCTCTGTTTCATAGATTCTCTTCTTTGACTCCTACTGTTAAGTTCTCTCGTTGACTTTTAATAGATTTCACTTGGTTTTTATTTTAAGCTTTCTAGTCAGTGCTTCTTGTTAATTTGCATTTTGTGTGTGCAAAATATAGTGTGCACGTGTGTACGTGTGTACGTGTGTGTGTGTGTGTTCACATGTGTGAAGGCCAGAGGTTGAGGTCAGATGTCTTCTGTCACTCTCCACTGTATTTTTTTGAGACAGGGCCTTTCAGTGAGACCGGGACTCATTGATAGTTAGGCTGACTGGCCAGCAGGCTCTAGAAATCCTCCTATCCCCTACTCCCACATCCAGCAATGGGGTTATAGACATTGTCACTGCGCCTGCCTTTTTATGTGGCTGCCAGGGACCCAGAGTCAGGTCCTTATGCTGCAAGCCCTTTAGCCACTGAGCCAGGTCCAGCTCT
The DNA here is from genome assembly GCF_014885135.2 of Alexandromys fortis. NCBI lineage: Eukaryota > Metazoa > Chordata > Mammalia > Rodentia > Cricetidae > Alexandromys > Alexandromys fortis. Next base: position 864,986 of record NW_026068054.1, on the reverse strand, counting down.
GCTTCATTCCTCTTTGTATCTATGCCTGTGGTGAGACTTCCTGTTTTAAGGGTGTTCACAAACTATTTCTCCCTTCTCTTTCCTCCCTCCAAACCCTCCCATATACCACCCCTTTCTCTTTTTCAAATCCATTAACTGGTGTTACATGCGTATATGTATACATACATATTCCTAAATATATAACCTACTTAGTCTGTATAATCTTACTCATAAGCATGTTTTCAAAGCTAACCATTTGGTACTTTTATAGTGGATTCTTTAAATTCTTGATCAGCTAGTTCTACCATGGCTATCATTTCAATGAAAGTATGTACTGATTATGTTTTTCATTCAATTTGAGATCTTCCTGGCTTTATTTATTTATTTATTTATTTATTTATTTATTTATTTATTTTGGTTGCTGTTGTTTTTTGTGGTGTTGGGTGGTGAATATAAGGGCAGGTGCATGCTGAGCTTGTGTTGCTCTGCCTCTGAGCACTGAAGGTGCATGGCTTTTGATTGAAATCTTTATGTTTTGGATTATCTGCTGAAACCCTGGCTCTTATTTAGACCTTATGTCTCACCCGAGTTTTTCTGTTGCACTGTAGGGAAGGGGAGGTCTGGATGCCATCTTTTGTTTGTTTTGAGACAAGGTTTCTCTATGTAACCTTGGCTGTTCTGGAACTCACTTTGTAGACCAGCTTGGCCTCATACTCAGAGACCCACCTGATTCTGCCTCCTGAGTGCTGGGATTAAAGACGTGCAACGCCACTGCTTAGCCACAGGTACCATCTTATAGCCAGGCATGGTGGTAGCGTTAACAGCCTCCCAGCTGAGCCTCAACCACTGTCTTGTAGTGGTGATAAAACGCCTTCATCCTGCTTCCGGTGTCATTAGGAGAGTGGGTAGCAGTCCCTCGCTATGGCTGGTTGCTTTCAGTAGGAGGAGCATCTTGGCTTCCTCCTGACCTCACTGTAACAGCAAGATGTAGAGCGTATTGATGCCTCATTAAACATTGCCAACAGAAGCCCCTATATTATATGTACATATATGTATATATTACAAAAAGTTTTAAAAACTTAGTGTATGTTTCTGAGTTCCTAGTCTCTCCAGCTCTAAGCCTGAGGTATACAAGGCAAAAAGGAAGCTCAGCACCCTTCCTTGCCTTGTATCCTTATTTGGGTTCCAATGTCCAGTGGCCTCTGGTGGTCTCTCTTTTTTTCCTGATACAGTATCTAATTCTTAGCCCGGAGGTGTTCTGGCCATGGAAAGATCTAGAAGCTAAGCAGGCTGTCAGGAGTGTCAGCAGTGTCTCAGAAACATTGATTCCGCAGCTACTCCTCGGCTAGCCTGGGTCAAAGGACTCATGGAGAATAGTGGCACCAAGACACAGGCAGGATAGCTTCCAGCCCCTCCCTCTCCTTCGTCCTCCACAGAGGCGGAGAAAGGTCTGCTGTGCAGACCCGTGGCCGCCACCGCTGTAAACCAGGCTCAGAGGTGCCCAGCATGAAGTGGGGGGTAGAGACCTTGCCTGTGCTCCCCATGTAGTCTTTCTCTTTCTCCCACCAACTGTCCTTCACACTCTGGTGTTATCCTGGGAGCTGAGGTGGACAGCTGCTGGGCTGAGCCAGATGCAAGGCAAATTCAGGCTGTTTGGGGGCTGGGCCTCAGGATCACTGAAGTAGGCGCTAGAGGGTGACGAGAGCTCTCTAGGCCCTGGAGCTGAGGGTTGCAAGCTGCTATGGGACTTGGAAAGGGGAATACTAGAATTTCATGGGCTACTTGGTTGTCTTGTCCCTTCGCAGGGGGACAGCTCTTGCACGGGCACTGTTTATTCAGCTGAGCATCCTCAGCCTCCTCTCTCATCCCCGGGGTATCATCCGAGGAACCTGCAGCTCCAGACAGCACTTGGGTAGGTACTGGAGTCAGGACACTTCGGAGACTGCTAGGCAAATGAGCAGGCGACAGATTGTTTTTCGAAGCATCAAATGCACACTGTCAACATGAACATATTTCTGGACTTAACAGTTGAATGTGCGAATTAATTACAGACCTGTTCCGAAGCAGTCTTGTTTGTACTTTCGCTGGACTGAAACAACCTTGTTCTCGGCCCATCTTTTCTAGGGAAAGGATTCTGCCCGCTGTGCTTTTGAAGTTTTGGGGACGGATAGAAATGCAAGAGACGAACACAAAGTGGCTTCCATGTCAAGACTGGGTTCTCATACGTTAGTTAGCATGCGCAGTAACAAACATCCATAGCTTTAGTGAACCAAAGTGAAGGGTCTTTACTGATATTTAAAGAATATGGAAATTGAGGTTCTCCGTCCAGTCAGCCTGATTTGTCATCTTACATGTCTGAAATTATGGCTTGATCACTCTACACAGCAGAGTGGGGAGCAGAGAGGGACCCTTCACAGTATAGCACCCACTAAAGCCCCTTGAGTGAGGGCTGTCTTCTAATCAGGAGTACTTTGAAGGATAAACACTCTCGGCGGTTGCCTGTGTAGAAGGCTTTGCCTATTCTAGCATGAGCCTTTAATACCTGTTTAGCCAAGAAAGGGAGGGTAATGTGGAAGGGCAGATCATTTGGGGTGATGTCTTTGCCCTTGCCTCTCCTTCTGAGGTAGACCCATCCTTCTCTTGGCTGTCAGCAGACTCCCTCCCCATGGGACCCCACTGAATGATCACTGCTCAGGGTCAGTCAGATGGCCTTTGGGTGGCTTGTGCCATCTCTGCCTGGAGACTTGGGAAACCTGTTTCTGGGACAGCAAGACATTGCTCAACCAAAGCAGACAGGTAGCTAGGATATCTCTTGGTTTTCTTATGTCCCAAAGCCCTGTGGGCACACGTGCCAGGCAGTCATACAGGGCCAGTGTTTGATCTGGGACTTCGGTTACAGTACTTTAAACACTGTTGTCTTCCCGGACTCCGAGTTTTCTCCTGAACCCCAGCCCGCAGGCCATCCCTTGATACTTGAGCCCTCAGCCCTCAGGCCGACGTTGCTAAAGAGTGAACCCGTACAGGAACGAACTTGGTGTTGCTCTGACACCAGAGGACAAGGCTCTTCTGGAGCACCGTCGCTCTGGCTGAATTCATTGCGGCAGCAATGGGGGCTGTGCACGTGACTGAGGTACAGCCTTTCACGCCATTCACGGCCCTCAATTTCCTTGAGCACCCTGTACTGGAAGCTGAAATCCCTCTTGGAGATATCTTCTCTTGCTTTTTCATCAGGCAGTTTGGGGAAGTGTCATCAGAACATCTGCCCGCCTTTCTCCGTCTGGCGGCTACTGTGAAGCAGTGGCTGGGAACTGACGCCTGTCAGTCAACCCTAGGTTGAGTGTCCGCCACCTGTTGGCTATCGCCTTAGCCTTGAGAATGTGTTTATTTAACAGGGAAAGGGACTAGATGCTGAGGGGTAAGTAAGCAGAAGCACTCCGTGTTCACCTCACAGCTTTCCAGGGCTAAGGCAGGTTGATAGGCCTCAGTGGAAATTACCATTTCACTTTCCTGATGGATGGTCGAGGATGTCCCCTCTCTATTTAAGAGTGGCTCCAGGCAGGGAAGCTTGGTTCTGTCTCCAGGAAGAGAGCTGGGTGTTCTCTATGTTAGGAACAGTGTTTGCATGGTCTCTGTACTTCACCAAAGCCAAGGAAGTGGGAGCCAGATAAGGAAGAACACCTGCCCAGGGTCTCACAGCTGACCGAATGCAGACCACCCCTGACACCACCAAGTTCTGTCTCCTCTTCTCTTGATGAACTGCTTCTTGAGTGGTCACTTCACATTTGTGATCTCACTCATTCATTCAGCGAAGGACTAAAATCATCCTCGTGAGTGACGCTTTCCGGAGGAGGACCCCAGGAGTCTGTGCAGTCACCAAGTACCCCTGCCCCACCTCCAGGATTTGTGTCATGGGGAGGTTTGGAGGATTCTGGGCCATACCACACCTGCTGTTGCTGGCTGAGGGCTCACTGGGAACCTTGGCGCTGTTGAGAGACTCCAGAAATGAGGCCAGCAGGTACGTCTGAAATCACAGCTGTGCTTCATGCTGGTGCCCTTGGGCCGCTGGATGAGAGGTATCTCTGGAGAGTGTAGAGGTGTGGTTGGGGAGCCCTGCTCTTAAATGAGCGTTCTGTAGATTCCACAGTTAAGGCTGGGAAAGTCTGCTCTGGATCCCCTTGCTCAGTCCTTCCTGCCATTAAGAAGCCTAGAATACATGTATGTCAGCCTATTCTGGTGGGCGGTCTGCAGAAGCCTTCAGCCTTTGAGACCCCAGGCTCCTGTGCCTGGGTTGGACTCTTTTCTAGCTGGCCCAGCAGATTGATGGGGATCCAATGGGTTTTAGTGTTCTTCAAGATCCAAGCGGAAGGCAAGTGGGGTGGGGAGTGCACAGAAGCCCAGGGTCCTGCCTGACTGTTTGTGCGTATTCTTTTCTGACCCATTTTTGGGTGTTTTCCCATTACCAAAACCTGGGTGCAGCTCCTCTTCTTCCTCTCAGCTGGCATTGTTCCTGCCTAAAGTTTTCCCTGCATTGATGACCATGTAACTCTGCATTTGTCTGTCCCTAGCCCTGCCTCTGCGCCCACCAACCATAAAGCGCAGCTTGCAGGGTGAGGATGGAGGCAGGCTGAGTACCTCGTGACATTCTCATGTAAACAGTTAAGGGATGAATCCTCCTAAGGTCATGCACTGGCGTGGCCTGAGCATCCTCAAACATGGAGTGACGTGGGGCCCTGGAATAGCTTAAGATGGTGGCGTTTTAAACCACACACAAGAACCTTCTGGACTTTGTATCTAGCTTCCTGGAGAAATGTGTCACCTGTGTGGCATGTCCACAGGCTGGTGTTAAATTGAGGCACAATGGTTTGAATGGTAGGTCTCCCCAATACATGTGTGCAGGCTGAGAACAGTTTTCATCTTGTTTTTTTTTTTAGGCAGTCTTGATAATCGCAGTTGTCTAGATCTTAGGGATAGAATCGCCCTTTGGCCGTGGCCTGGGACCCTGCCTTTCATGACTGTGGATTTTTTCCTCCTTTTGGTACTTTAGTGCCCGGGCACCGTGCTGGAGCTGCTGGAGAGACTTCTCTCTGCGGTGCTGTTTGCCTGCCAGCAGCTCTGCTGTTAACCTTTGGGGTTTGCTCACAAAATAGAAACTCTTTGTAGGTCAGTTTGTCAGTAATTTTGGCAGCTGTGGGGCCACCAAGGGAATGAGGCTTGGTTCCCACTCGTCTCTCACGTTCGGTTTGGAGACTTTTGCAGAACCCTTCCCCGAGAGGCCCGCTCACCCCTTCCGGAAATGAGAGCCACTTTTCTCTGACCTGGTTTTGAATCAAGCAAGGAGTGATTCCCGGATGCTGGAGATGCACAGCCCATGAGAAGGAATTTGGTCTGCACCAGGCCTGTAGGCTGCACTTGTGCAGCTCCAGTCTTCAGACTGGGCCACACTCCTGCCAAGCGGGTGCCCACTGGGGAGGGTTGAATGCCCCTGTTCTCATGGGACCACTGACTCTACCTGAACCTCCCTATACATGCCATAGTAAGCAGACCTGCCTCCTGATTGCCCCAGCACTGGGCAATGGGCAGCCCTATGACCTCTGCCCCACATCAGCTGGCTCCTGGGGTAGAGAGCATATGAGGTGCCTCGTGGATTTGCCTGATGCCAGGGCCTGTGGTAGGACTGAGAGCTGGCGGTTGGGCTTGTGAAGCTGGGAGAGATGGGCTGTCAAAAGGGCCGGCACTCAGGCAGTTCAGAAGGAGGTGTCTTAGAGTGGTCAGGGAGAACTTCCGATCAGAGGCATCAGTGAAGTGGACTCTGGCCTCTTCTTTGGTCATTTTGGAGCCTGAGCAGAGTGAGGCTGAGAATGGAGTGTCTCTGGTCCAAGACGGAAAGTTGACACTTCTGAGTTTGGAATAACATTAGAAACTGAGTCCTGGTTGGGGCTGGAGAGGTGGCTCGGCAGTTAAGAGTATTGATGGCTCTTCCAGAGGACCTAGGGTATAGTTTCCAGAACAATCAGGTGGCCCACAACTGTCTAACTTCAGTCCCAGGGGATCTGATGCCCTCTTCTGGACTCCTCAGGCACCAGACATAACATCCATCCAGGTAAAACACTCATACATGTTAAATAGATAGACAAATAAATAAATAGATTGAGATTGATAAATAGATAAATACAATTTAAACCTGAGTGTGGTGCACGCCTTTAATCCCAGCACTGGGAAGGCAGAGGTATCTCTGAGTTTGAGGCCAGCCTGGTCTACAAAGCAAGTTACAGGACAACAGAACAGTTACACAGAAAAAAACCTGTCTTGAAAAACAAAAGAAGAAAAAGAAGGAAAGGAAATTCAGTTCTGATAAAACAATAATTGAATAAAGGTTATGTGAGATCTGAATTGATTTGAACTTGGAAGTGGACTGACTCCACAGCAAGACTGAGGTGTAGAGCAGGGATCGGTTACCCATAGAGAAGAGTGGGTGCCAGGCAGGGGCGGGGAGGAGGGGACAGCGCCTATGAACCCTGAGGAGTCTGTGTTTATGCCCAAGGTTACCTTTCTGTTCCCTCCTCCAGGAGGAGGGTGGGCTGAGGCTGTTCTCCAGATGCCCCTGGGATTCTAGTGTGACTTCTTGATCCTAAGGCTGAAGGTGACTTCTGTCAGCAGGTCTCTGGGGTAAACCTGGAGCTTTCCCAAACCCCTCATACATATCCTGTCCTGGCTTGTGGAGCCTATGCGCACTGCCCATTTCCAGAGAGTGCTTCCCCTATGATCCCGGTGCTGCTCATTCCCGTGAACCTTGTGACTGTGAGCATCCCCCCTGTCCCGGACCCAGAGTTCAAGTCCTAACCTGCAGAGATCAGATATCGTACAGTGGCCATTGCTATCTGTCCCTTGAATTTTAGCAGGACAAGTGCCATGGTAATACTAGCCGCAGATAGCATCTGTGTATCAGGTGCTGAGCTCTGCATCCTCACCCACACCTCCCCATTTTGTTCCTAGGAAATATGGAGGTAAAGGGACCTGCTGGAGGCCACACAGCCAGCAGGTGTCAGTACTAGGCTGGAGCCCGGGTACTGTGGTCATCTATGGCCTTGACTGCCATTCCACGTTACTCTGTGAATCCTGGAGCCTCCTGGACTGGGGAATTCTGATTTGGACTGGCAGTGGGTCCCTGGATCACCATTTTTGGTGTGTTGCATGGATGCCCGAGGAATCCCAGACGTGGATTCTGCTCCAGACCATAGTTCCCCCACCGTGGACCTCTGTGGCATGGGCTGATGTCCCCGCCCCCCCCCTTTTTCTCCTTTTGCCCCTTCTTTACAGCACTGCATTAGAGAAACCTGAAGATGATTGTCTGCCCCAGAACCCCTCACAAGGCAGCTGAGTATTAGGAAAATTCGTGAAATGAAGCTCGGAGACCGCCAGCCAGCCGGGGCCCCTTCTGAGCAATGATGATTTATCTGCACAATGTGGTGGTCATTAGTGTCACTGGTGTTGCAAGTGTGCACAGCCCGGGCCTAGCCGGGAGCCTCTGGGGCCATTACCAGCTAATGGCTCAGTGTAGGCAGAGGAGGCCTGCGGTCAGTCTCGCTGCAGGCGGATAATAAACGTCACCAGCTACCTCCTTGCTCCCCACAAGAGGGGGGCCAGCTCACGGCGCCCCACTGGGCCCTGTCTCCACAGTTAGAGGGTCTCTCTTGGCACTTATTGGAACATAGAGGCCAAAAAGTTACTTGGAATTTCTCTTTCTGGTTTAGAGAGGTTCCTAGACTCTTGGTTTTGCTGGCTTAGCTTTTGGGGTATCTTGTAGGGCTGTGTGGACTCGTTCTTTCTGGTGAGGTGCCTGCCCCACCTTGGGGTCATTCCTACCTCCAACTCTGGGAGGTCTTCCTTTGAGTAGAGGCCAAGGCTGATGCAGTAAGAGTACCCAGGTGTATCCACGTCACCAGCTCACACACCTGGCACCAGACCACTCTCCTTCCCTCCCCACTCAGGGCAGCTGCCGTTCTGAGTCTTCCACTGTGACTACTGGCCTGTTTCAGGATATCTGCTTGAGCTCACGGTGTACTGACTCTGGGTCTGATCTCCTTAGGTCAACATTCATCCATGGCGTCCGTCCAGGGAGCTGGAATGAAGCTGGTGCTTCCTCCCTTTTTATTGTTGTGCGTTCCGGTGTTCTATAATAGTGTGTTCAAAGTGGCCTTTCGCTGGTTTTGGTTTAGGTTGTTCCTATTTGGGTCTGTTACGAATTATGCTATAAAGGCCACCTTGGTTCCATGTTGTCTGGTTGTCGAAGCCCTGTGCTGGGAAGAGCCTCCCCGCTGGGTTCTGCCACCGTTTGCTGAGTGGCCTTATGCAGGTTGATTGGACTTTCGGAGCCTCTGTTTATAAAGCTGTAAAATCGGATTAAAGTATGGATGCTTGGCTTTCCAGGGTGCTCTGGACTCCCCTGAACATGAACTTCGGTGGATAGAGTAGGGAAGGAGGGGTTGAACTGTATGAAGGGCTGGGACGGGAGAAGTCTTTCTGGAGAAGTTTGGGGCCTTTTGGTTGAAGAATGGGCAAGAACTAAGCCTTGCATTAGAGGCCAGGCATGGCCCCCTTTGCTTTGTAGCACTTCTTGCAACTGAAGACTTGAAGAGCTGAGAATTCCCAGGAGACACCAAGCACACAGCTTGCTCAGCTTCCACGGCTCATCCGTCTGTCCTACACAGCAGGTTCCCCAAAAGGATGCAGGGCGAGAATCACGTGGTTAATTTGAAATTTCCTGTCCGCCACATGAAGAGCAAAGTAAGAGGAAATGGGAAAAATAAAAGAATATATTTTTTTATTTAATTCAGCGCACATAAATACTCTAGTTGCTCCAGAAAATCAACCTAACGAGACTTTTAATTTTTGTATCCTATTAAACTTTCAAGTGGAGATGTGTTTGGTGCACCTGCACACCTCGGTACGGACCAGGTCAGTTTCAAGTGGCCTCAAGTGTGCAGAAGTTGTAGGGTGAGGTGTGTTTAGAAGGCTGGGCTGACAAGTAGGATGGAGGCTGGGTGGAGGGTGGTAGTACTCCCCAGGGGACAGTGGCATTGTTCTCTCTGGAGCTTGAACACTTCAATCTTTGACCACATCCCCTGGCCACTTGCTTATGCTCCAATGGCTGTACAAGAGGTAACTCTCAGCCAGAGACAACTCTCAGGCAGGCAGGTGAAGCTTAGAACAAGGGATGTACATGGCCCAAACTGGCCGCTGTTCTGGCTTCTGTCCCATGGTCACATCAGGTGGGACAGAGCTTTCTGGCATGTAGCCCAATCGTACTATACCCTTGTTTGCCAGTCCCAGGAGGAGGAGTGGGGAAGCATGCAGCCTGTGCCTGCCGTGCCCCCTGCCATCACCCGAGGCTGCCTTCCCTGGCGAACGCTGCGAAAGCGATTCTCCCGCTCCCCCTGCAGCCACAGGGAGATAAAAGCCACGGCAGTGGGGATGGTAAAGGGGGAGCCAAATTATATTTATAATATTAAAGTGAGTGCATTTGTGGCTTGCTGTTCTCCAGGGCCTTTCATAAGTAGAAAAACACAAATTAGCATTTTCCATTTCCATATATTGACTAGAAAAATCGCCTGCTCTCAATTAAGACCTATAGCTTTTGGGATGTATGCAACAATTTTATAAAATATTTACAGGGACATTTGCATTTTACATGGTGTTACAGTTTTTCTTGTGTTTAGGAGGAAGGGCTGAGGCCTTGGAAAGGAAATCCATTCTGTGTTATGGACAGAGAAAGAGGCTGTATTTTTCTGCCTTTTCTGCCCTGGCGGTCCGGGCTTGACATCGTCTGGTGCTCACCTAGAGCCGACCCACCCGTGAGTGTTTGTTAGCCCCTTTCCAGAGCCCGAGCTCTGCTGAGAGATCTATTACTTTCCCTTTAAAACTTGCCAGAATGGAGCTGTTTGTGGCTTTGTGCGAGATGGAGAAGGAGAACGCTTTTTTTTCTGAATGTAAAAGCATGCTGTAAAGAACATAGCTATTTCCTGGATAATTTGCAGTTGTATATTTTATGTTAATTTCACCGAAAATACTGCACCCCTGCCAGGTTTAGTAGCGGCTCACTGTGGTATGAATAATTTCTAGCGAATCATTTTTTTTCTTCATTTAAGATTTGGCACCTTTTTAAGATTTTAATAATAGCAACAAGGATGAAGATTTAGAACAAGTGAAACATTAGTGCCAAAGAAATTCACGTTGAGCGCTAATGTAAAATAGCAAGAATAATTACATGGAAAGCCGTTTCCACAGATGTTTTTCCTTGTAATGTAATAACTATTTACTAAACTGTTTATTTTAGGCCTTTGGTTTATAATAAAATATTTATACATTCTCCGCTGTAATAAAAAATATTGACAAAATACTATAGAGGTTTAAAAAGACAATTGATTCTTTTTTCTTCTTCTGGGAAGTGAGTGTGGTCTAAAAGTTTGATGCTGTTTCGTGGGACTCACTCAGGTTTGAGGAACTTCGTTCCCGTTTTGTTTTGAGTTCGTTCCCAAGGTTACAGGCTGAGCAGGGTGGACACGGGCATTTGTTAGCTGTTGATGGGCATGGCGTGTCTGTAGTTGGCTACTTTATCTTTTCAGTTTTTACCTGGGTATCCTTCTGTCGGGAGCTGCATTATCAGAGCTTCATCTCCCCAAGTCAGGCCTGCTTCTGCCCTCTGGGCGATGGCCTCAAGGAAGGGAGGCTTGAGAATTGGGTCCAAGCTTCATCAGAGGCGGGTCCAGGCCTCTGGAGTCCTGGGGCATCTCTGAAGAGTTGACCTCAGTGCTCAGCCTGACCCCAAGGAAGCACATCTTGGACACTGTCCCAGAGGCTCTGCCACATGCAGATCCCTTATTGGACAGGGAATTGCTAAGTAACTTTTGAGTCTGCTTTGTACAGTCTTATTTCAGAAGGAAAAATTGCCCTGGTGGGCATAGGAGAGACTGTTTTCCCCCCCTGTCCAGGCTCTGCCCTCCAGCTATTAGCTGTTTCCTGGCAGGGTTGCCTGCAGAGCAGTGAAGGAGACCAGAAGGTTTTTTGTTTTTGTGGGGGACTGGCGTGTGTGTGTGTGTGTGTGTGTGTGTGTGTGTGGTACTACCAGGGTTGGATTGGGCCCTGCTGCCTTCAGAGAGCTGCTGACCTAGGGCCTGCTTTGTTCTGACCTCCCCGTTTCTTCCTCCTCGCCCTTCCCAGGCATCTGGACTGCTGGTCCTCTGGGTTTGTTTCTGAGGAGCCTGAAGTTGGTCTTGAGTCCTGGGAAGGGCCGGGGCTTTTTTGCCTCCCAAGAGCTATTGCTGTTGAGAAGACATGCACAGTTTATATGAAATCTGTGTCTCTCTGCATTTGTTTGTTGGTAAGCTTGTGAGTGAATTCTGTGTTTGGGTATGTTTAGGTGCCTTTATGATTATGGGGGTCAAGGCACTTGGTTTGGTTCTTCATTTTGTGCTTTTTGTCTTTGAGAGTTTCTTTATGTGGTGTGTTTGGATCTGTTTGTTGGTTTTTCGGTATATTTTGTTTAAGTCTGTGACCATATTTTGATGAATTCTCTCTCTCTCTGTCTCTCTCTCTCTCTCTTTCGTGTGTGTGTGTGTGTGTGTGTGTGTGAGAGAGAGAGAGAGAGAGAGAGAGAGAGAGAGAGAGAGAGAGAGAGAAGAGGCAGAGCTAGCCCCTTACTGGTATCAAGCTGGACTTCCCGGGCTAGAGGCTGCTGGCTGAGGATCTGTTTCTCTTTTCCACCAAACTTCTGATATAAAGAGAGGAAGAGGAAGGAAGGGACCGGGGGGGGGGTGGCAGAAAGGGTAATGCAAGAATGCTTTAATGAAGAAAGGCCATACTAGACCTGGGACTGAGACCCACCAGCACAGCCTATAGGAGCGAAACTTGCTCCTCTAGATTCTCATCCATACCGAGGAGGGGCTCCCAAGAACTCACATTTTGGTGTGACCAATTGAGGACAACATCCCCTACTTCTTTGCAGGGCATGGGTTGCCTCTAGGGGCCCGTGAGGGATATGCAAGAGCGTCATCTCCCAGGTAGGGAGCATTGCTCCCAGAGCCTTCAACCACATCTTCCGTTTCCTCTCGGGTACCTTCCCTGTGTGTTTGCCTAAGTAGTGTCTACCGGTTTCTGAAGGAAGTGGTTCTCCTCAGGCATAACACTGGTTTCTGGCACCTTGAGGGCCATTCCTCCCCCCTTCTCCTGCCCTGCTATCTACTCAGCATCTGGAAAAGCGCGTCTCAGAGGCTTTAGAGCTTCTTGGTTGAGTTTGGGAACAGCCTGAGGGAGGTGCTCCAACTCCATGAGAAATCTCCACAGCTTTCCAGACTTCTGGAAGGACACCAGTAGGCAGGGGTGAGGTCTTCAGAGAGCATCTGCCTGGACAGCCCTCTGAGAACAAGAGCTCTTACTCTGCTGGCCAGAATGAGGGGGGGTGAGGGAGCCAAATTTCTGGGGGTGGCATTCACCACCAGGGGTCTCCCCTTCTCATTCTTCTACACAAGCGCCTAGCAATCTATGCTGTCCAGGTACTGAAAGAATGGGGGGGGGGGAGCCGCACTTTATGTCCCCCTGGTCACTGCCTCCTTTCCCTCTTTTTCTGCACATTGGTGGAGTGTCCTGCCAGGAGCGAAGCCATCCCATGTGAGTCAAGTTAGGGTTAGGGCTGGGCTTTCCCAGGAGTCTGCGCTCTGGCAAGACGGCAGCTGCACACACCTGCGTGGACTGTTCTGCCTTTGTCCATCTGTGCCTTGGTGGCTCCCGCCCTCGGCCTGCGTGAGTGACATACGCATTACAGCTGCCGGGTATGCGGGCTTATCCCTCGCATTTACCCTGCTCACGGTGACGCTGGGAGATGCAGCTCGCGCAGTTCACTCCCACAAGTGATTTCTGTGGACGATTCTGTCTGCGCTTTTCCAGGGGGCGGGGACGGATCCAAACTGCATTTAGCGCTGTGTTTGCCGAGCGGCTGGTGACAGCGTGATTATTATTAACTTTGCTAATTGCTATGTTCTTTATAAACGAAAGGCAAATTGTTCCTCATTCTTTAAAGAAAGCTGTTTGTTTGCTTAAACTCAAGTAGTATGTCTTCCTCGGTGAGAGAAGATGCTGATGCACAGAAAGAAGGTCCAGAAATCCTCTTAATCTCGCCTCCCAGGAAGCTGTTGTCAGCAATCTGGTGTTTGTCTTTCCAGACTCGGTGTCTCTGTGCGTGTGTAAACATACTTGAAAGTAACTTTTTATCGGTGCTTGGTATGTATGCAGGAAGGCGCACATAGGGACGAGTAAGTAAGAACTGTAAAGGTGCCTTTGATGCAGGAAAGCTTGACTTCGGTAAGCATGTGACCCTCTGGAGTCCCAACCCAAACCAGGAAGTGCCACTGTGCTGCAATGACCTGCAAAACTTCCCTGCCCATCCTGACTTCAGGTACAGAGGCAGCCCGGGCCATGCCTGGTTTGTGTCCCTGCGATCTAGCTCTGTGTACCCTGAGTGTGGTGTAAGCAGAGCCGGTGCTGTTGTGTACTGTGTCCGCACATGGTGGACGCTGGCCGCTTTCTGGGTCAGCACACACCTCTCCTGTCATTATCTCTGCCTGCATGGTACTCTATTATGGGAACTTCCAGTTGGAGCAGTTAGCGATTTCCTCTGACGAAGGGCTCTGTGTGAGGTGTCCCGGGATGGGTGACTTTCTGCCTTTTTCTCTGGGGACAGAGTAGCCAGAATGGGGTGGGAGGGAGGAGGCCTCACAGGGCTGGCTGGAGACGCCTGGGCTGGAGTAAAGGATGCTGGCACGGCTTCAGTCTGCCAGCTGGACCTCATCAAGTGCGGGTGTTAATTACTGGGAGGCCCCTGGTTCTGTGAGCAGGCGGGGGACGCTGGGGCTAACTCGTGAAACAGGGTCACCTTGAACCAGACGCTTTCGGGGGAAGCAAATTGGAGGAGACTAAGGAGAGGCATAGGACTGGGGGCTGTTGTCCCAGCCACCTTCCTGAAGTCACTGGGGCTCTGGAGTCTATGTCTGAGATGCTCTTAAGGTCCTGCAAGGCCCTCATGAGGATGTATGTGTGCCTGCATTCTTGGTTGTAACTGGAGTTAGCTCAGTGCAAGAATACCCAAATGGCATTTAACCCCTTTCCAGAAGTCCTTGGGGTCCCAGGAGTGCCTGAATGTCTTGAAAATATAAACTGTACGAGTGGCAGTTCAGAAAGAGACCCTAGATGTGGACAGACAACTGCCTGCTGGTGCCATGTGGGTGTCCAGCTGGGCAGCAGCACAGTGCCCCCAGCCAAGTGAGCTCAGGATTGCTGGCATAGCAGAGCCAGGTTCTAGGAGAATTGGATGATTTTGTTTTCTCGGTAATTCTTCACCAGGGCCGCTGCTTGGATCTGCTGCAGAAAAATCAATGTGTTCCGAGTCCTTAATTTCCCAGGTTGCCTTACTCCAAGTACTTTGTATAGGAAAGGTGACATCTCCAGTCACGTTTGCCCACACAGGTGTGTATGTGTGAGCACACGTGCATACCCGTGCATGTGTGCACGCATGTGTATACACACACCCCATAGACCTTTTCCCCTTCCCCCATGACTCCGCCTCCTAGCACGGATTCATTGGAATTTCACAACCTTTGCATGCTTTTGTGAAAACACTCATTTGTGTTTGTGCCAGGCCGCTAATGGCGGACGCCAAGGTCTGTGAGCCTACCTCTGTTCAGCTCTCGTTATGGCGAGGAATGTGCCGTTAATAATGCATCTATGGAACTCAGCTGTGTGGGAGCCAAGTAATTATCCCACCGTAGCGTTCCCGGCTTCAGTGTCATCACAACTGGGGCTTCATTAAAAGTCCTAACAGAGACGGTGTTGTGTGCTGCGGCCTGTATATATATTTTTTCATTTAAATTATCAGCCTTGCTATGGCTCAGAGGTAATTTGACTTTTTGAAACCGCTGAGCCCCTGTGAATTCCCCTCCCCTTCTCCCTCTCGCTGCTTCACCAGCTGATCAGCCCCAGAAGAACAAAAGGTTTATCTGAAGCTATGAAGCATATATTCACCAGCTTCTGGCGTCTAGATAAAAAAAAAATCAAAGTACTCCATTGAACATGTTAATACTGAGCAAAATGCACACAGCTAGACACTAAACCTTTACAGGGATTTGGGCATTTGAAAAGTGATACCCACATCAGGTCTTGAGCTAGGTTTCTTAGCTCCGAGTCGAGTGAGCAGCAGAAGCAGAAGAAATGACATCTATGAACTGATCTGAAGAACTGAGAATGGATGGCTTGAGACCGAGCCACCTTTTGTCCCGAATCTTTGGTTGGAAGGGTCGTCGACATCGGCAGAGTTGCTGGCAGCCGTGATTCTCCTCGGCTGTGGCCTTTGAGCTGATGGAATTGGGAATTGGAAAGAAGGGGTTCCCTGACTTGGTGTTGTTCCCCTTGGTGCTCGGAGGCCCCATTAGCCTTCAACAGAGCAGGGCTGGGGAACCTCAGAAAGAGGATCTAAGTCACTGGTCCTGGCAGCAGTGCCCTCTGGGAGTTCCTGGAAACGATGCTTCTCAGATCCTTAATGTCTGAGGGAGAGCAGCCCGTAGGGAAAATGGGCAGAAGTGGTCTGGTCCTATGAGTAGATCCTTCACCGCAAGACAGCTGGTGGGTTCCTGTTTGGCGGTCTCTGCCACCTGTGGCATAGTGGTGGCATGGTGGCACTTTCTCAAGACTAGTCTGCCACATACGCTTTCTTGGTTCTAGATCAACGAAGATATTGAAAAAGTGTAGGATCCATTGAATCTATAGATTGCTTTTGGTAGAATTGAATGGCAATGGGTTTTTGATCCTACTGCACCTATTGGTTTTGTGGGAGCCTAGGCAGTTTGGATGCTCACCTTACTAGACCTGGATGGAGGTGGGTGGTCCTTGGACTTCCCACAGGGCAGGGGACTTGATTGGNGGGGGGGGGGGGAGGGGCGGGGGGGAGGGGGAGGGAAGTGGGAGGGGGGGGTGGGGAGGAGACAGAAATCTTTAATAAATAAATAAAAATAAAAATAAAAAAAAAAGTGTAGGATCTGTTTCTGTTCCTAGAAGCTGTCAGTCTCTTAGAGAGGCCAGAGCGAAAGCGTCCGGGACAAGGAGCAGTTCATAACTGAACTTGTGCTAGAGCCTACATTTTATCCCAGAAGACAACTGTGGAGGGATGGGAAGTGAGGAAAGGCCTCAGAGTGCTGAGGCACAATTTGCACACCCGTAACATCACCTTGGATGGCATTTAAGCTAGTCGTGAGGCGGTACACACCCCCGTGCAGGAGGGAGAAGATCTAGTTTGCACCGTTGTGGGGTCCCGTGGGAGCTCTGTGCTCAGTGCAGATGTGTGGAGAGAGAACAGAGTTTACCCCACTGGACACTGGGTCCAGAAGCTCCTAATAACTGGCCCTTTCTTGGGTTTGTATGCCCTCTAGCAACTGGGCAGTCCTCTGCCACATGGAACATGTCCAGGGTCTCAGACCCTCTCCCATGAGCTTAGAATCTTTCCTCTCGTGCCTTCTAGTTTCTTCTGCCACCTTTGTGCCTGAGTTATGCTGAACGAGGAACCTCGGCCAAGACAAATGCAGACTCTACCCCGAAGGACTCAGTCAGATGGCAGGGGACAGACACAGAAGGTTGTGAGCAGGTTGGGAAGGGGTAACTGTCCTAGTCTCATAAGAGAGAAGATAGATATGTGATGTTAGGCACAGATAGTCCATGAGGTTTGAAAGGGGATGGACGTTCAAGCTGCCTGGTTACTCGGAGTTCACCAGAAGATTCTGAGAAAGACGTAAGCACATGTTAAAGGCGCTAAAGTGAACACAATGTTCTTTCAAGTTCTTGCTAGAGGATTCCCGACTGGAAGCTGATGGATTTGGCATTTTCCAGGCTACTAAACATTGAGACTTGCTGGCCACTCCTTTCTGATCAGTGGCCTGCAGTTCAGACTGCCTTTTCTGTCCTCTGCGCCGGCATGGCCTGCTGTCTATTGACAGTTCTACTGAGTGTGCCTGAGAACGCCTCTGCCTTCTTCCTCACCCCAGTGCCAAGCTCCTTGCCTCAACATGGTGTGTCAGTCTCTGATGATTGCTGGACCTCACTGTTTTCTCGTTCTGCTGAGTCCCAGATGCCTGGCATGCCTGCCAACTGTCAGAACAATATGCTTTTGTATCTGCTTCCGCTCGTCTAGAGCACAGGGGCTGGTTCCAGAGCAGGGGCTCCAACCCCAGGAGCGCGAGAGGCTGGGGCTCGAAGAACATGCGGGAAGCTGAATATTGATTCTTGTGGTGTATTGGGGCTTGGGTGGGAAGCCCGTCATTTCTGAGCCTGGGAAATAGCTCTCTCCTCTTTTTCAAGGTGTGGGTTCAGGCTTATGTGAACCAGTTTGGAAACTGTTTGACTGTGAAGTCCTTGCAAGGGCCACCGTGCTCCCATCAAAACTGTTCTTGGTGACATTACACCCATCAGGAATGAGGTCACCCCAGCTCTAAAGCTAGAGCTGGGGATTCAGAAAACAAAGTGCCTTGGCATTGACCTCACCGCCTAGGCCTCCAGGCAGCTTGAAAAATCCAAATCCATGGGGCTCTTGGGGCTGGGACAACGATGTTGGATGGTCCCAGGCCTGGGTTCACCATGGTTTCAGATCTGGAAAGAGAGGCGGGAGAAGTGTTTGAATATTGTGCCGTGAAGGGAACAGTCCTGCGGCGCGGCAGTTTTGATATTAGAGCAGACCTCCTAAGAGATCCCCTGGCTCCGAGCTGTGAT
Organism: Alexandromys fortis; assembly: GCF_014885135.2. Classification (NCBI taxonomy): domain Eukaryota; kingdom Metazoa; phylum Chordata; class Mammalia; order Rodentia; family Cricetidae; genus Alexandromys; species Alexandromys fortis. Next base: position 847,208 of record NW_026068054.1, on the reverse strand, counting down.
CCACACGCCACATTCGCAGACAGCTGGTCGCCCAGCGTGGGCTGCGCCTGCCGCTCGGAGCTGGCACACTGGCGGGGACCAGGTAATGCTCTAATTTCCCTCGTGCAGATGCGGCCAGGAATATCTTAATTTATTGGTGTGCTGGCATGCAAGAGGGAATGCTGCCGGCGCAGCCTTGCATAACTATTAGCAAAAGATGGAACTGATCGGGGCTTGACTTCTCCTAAAGTGGGTTTGAAATAATCATCGCCTTTTGTTGTGTTTGGAAGGGCTTGAACAATTCTTAATTATTTAATTATAGATATGCAAGTAATACACTGGGAATGGCCCTGTCATTCCAGGGATACTGAGCAGAGGAAAATGTTTAGTTACCGGAGGGGGAGGAAGGATGGTAATTAAATCGCGGTGTCGTTTGTGTCATGCCGCCACACTGTAAGTGACGAGGGAGGGAAGAGGTCTGCTGGGCCTCACCTTGGAAATGTTAAGGTAATAATAATAACATCAACAGCATTGCCACTTTCCTCCAGGTGAGATCTGGACAGCTAGCAAAGCCCTTTCTTTGTCATGCAAATTCGGGGTGCAGGTTAGTAGGCCTCTGCGAGGCGGTTGTGAATTTTCCCATTTTGCAGATGAGAAAAATCAATCCTCTGGTCTCGCATAGAGCCTGGTGTTTTTCAGACACTGAAGTGGCCAGCCTTTCCTACTCTGTCCCTGGATGGGGCTGAGTCCCACAGTGCCCCACAGTGACTTCCCTTCTCCTAAGAGCTGGGACAGCCTTGTCAACTTCGGTGACTGTTTGCCTGCATTGTGTGTCTGACGCCGTGGCATGCTTCTCATGACCGACACCTTGTAATTATCCCGTATAAGCACTCATTGTGTTCATATCATTAATTTTGTTTGGGCTATTACATTTGATAGATACATTAAGCATTATATAGTTCTCTTTATACATGAAATTGAACTGCCTTTGAACAGTCAGCCAGCTAATTGCTGGTAATTTGTGTTGCTAACGAGAGGCAGAATAGTGGTATAACATTAGACTCAACAGTCAGTTAACAAGCCTGCCCGTTCAGATTGCAAAGCATGCTCTCTCTGGCAGAGGCGAGCTGCATCCCACACACGGACAGACTTTGAAATGGCTGTGACTGAGAACCCTGTTTGCACACCCACCAAGGCCTTGCAACAGTGACTGCTACGTAGGCGTCGTGGGGAGACTACATGACCTTTGGGGTGAAGAGGATGACTTTCTGTACATCCCAGTGCTCTCACCTTGCTTATGTTATGTTTCAGGTGCCCATCCACGTGTGATCACAGAGTCCTGCGTGGGTCTTCTTTGACTGCTCAGCTTCCTCTAGGGCCTGCCCAAGTCCCTTTTGCTAAAGGTCATTTGGCTGGTGCTTAGCAAAGTCGAAAGAAGATGTGCTTAGACACAAGAGGAAATGAGGGGTGGTGGCCCAGCAGCCAGGCAGATGAATGAAGTACCCTTCTAGACTGGCAGAGATAGATTCACAGAGTGTGCTGTTAGCTGGGGCTGAATTGTATCTCCCTCGGGTTCTCAGTGGAAATTCCATCCCTAGTACCACAGGATGTGAGCGCTTGGAAAGGGGTACCTACGGAGGTGATGGCGTAGATGGCACCCTAGTGCAGTCATAGAGACTTGGACGCACAGAGGTCACGGGGGATAAGCATAGCAGAGGTCAGAACCTGGGGAGGACACAGTGCTACCTCCAAGCCAAGGAGAGGTTCAGGAGAAGCGTAACCCTGATGATACCTCGACTGTGGCCATTTGCCTCCAGGACTGTGTCCAGACACCTCCCTGTTCCTTGCTACTGTGTTAAGGCCATGCTGGTAGATGCACACGACCCTCCCTGCTGCTCCATCTCAGTGGCTGGGGAGGTCTGCTGCTGGATCTGGTGGGCAGTCCTTAGGTGACAGAGGGTGGGGGCGGATTCCATGAGAGCTGCATAGGCCCTGTCCTATACACCCACACTCACTTATAAGGGCATAGGAAGGATCTGCCTTGTCACTAGAAGTGACTTTCAGGGAGGTCTCCTACTCTCTGATGTACTGACCGTCTCGGCTTCCATTTCCAAGGAATGTTCCTTTTCCACACTGTGCATGGAGGTGTTAGTGCCTATGAACCCACATTTAAGGAAGGGATACTTTAAGCCTTTGGGACAACTCCTGTAGTTATCAGAGGCCATCCTAGCCACATCCCTTGCTCATGTCTGCTGTGTGCGTGGCCGGCTGATGCATTAGCACCCAGGGTTGGTTTTTGGTTTGTTGGGCTTTCTTTTTCTCCTGAGACAGGGTTTCTCTGTGTAACAGTCCTAGCTGTTCTGGAACTCACTTTATAGACCAGGCTGGTCTCAAATTCACAAGATCCGCCTGCCTCTGCCTCCCAAGAACTGGGATTAAAGGTGTGCGCCACCACTGCCTGGCCTAACACCCAGGTTTTAACATTCCTTGCCCATGACTTCAGTTTGTAAAGAATTCACTCGAACTCCTAACACAAAGCCACAGATATTACTCTGAGCCTCAATTTCCCAGCAGACTGATGTTTCCAGAATAGCGATCATGCTTGGTTATGAGATCTTTGTATGGGTCAAGTGGTCGGTGTGCCACCGAGTGTCACTGGTGCGCCTTCTCTATGCTAGGTGTCTTGCTGTCATGGGACATTCAGGAGAAGATGTGCTCTCTTAGTCCCGGTCAGTTGAGCTTGATGCTGTGTGTATATGTTGTGTGTGTGTGCATGTTTCTGTAGCATAAAGTACATATATGGTGCAAATAATTTTGTAGGTGATTCATGTATTTGCGAAGAAAATTATGTCATTAGGATAAAATTAGCAGGACTGCTGTTCTGTGACTAAATGTGTGTTTGCCTTCAGATGGCTTTCATTCCACAGCCAGTTCACATAAAGAGGAAGTGAGGCTACTGCCACTTCCGCCTTGGTCCCTCTTAGAGTGCCGTGAGCACAGTCACAAAATGCTTTCTGCATGTGCCATGGCAGCTTTCTCTAGGGATCTCAAAGGCCAGTGTCCTGCAGGGTTTCCCAGGCCATTTGTGGCCATCACATCCGAAAAGCCCGGAGAGTCGAGTTACTCTGCCGCCATCAGGACCTTCACCTAGCGCTAATCCCAAGATCTCCTCATTCTTGGTCCTTCCCTGTTTGCCACAGGCAAGGAGAGGAAGGGGACGGCAGAGCCCAGTTCTGAGCAGAACACAGGCTCTCATTTTTAGAGGGTTTTGGTGTGTATGAAAACCCAGCAGTGGGGTGCTAGGAAGATGTCACATATGGATGGGGAGCAGGGTCCCTGAGGCCAGTGAGTGGCGAGGCCATCCAAGGAGAGATTCCCCTCTCTGTCCACAGTGGTTTACTGAAGTAAGAGGGGAGATTTGAAGTGGCCCCTGGAAGTTTCCCACTGGTGTGGATTTATTTACTTTTCAACTGAAATGTAATGCACATTCATGGGGGGAGGGTGTATTTTAAAAAAGACGCAAGGTCTAAGTAAGTGTTCCGTTGCATGACTCCTCTGAAAACCTTCCTACGCTCACTACGCCAGGAGCTGCCCGCCACTCTACTGCTGTTCGGATGTGCACGTGTTTGTGTAGACCGGCTGAGATGCATCTGTTCTCTCGTCTCTTGCTCACTTCACGTCTACACTGCGTGTCTTCCAGTGGCTCGTTTGATTTTGCTCCATTTGAAAGTAACAGAGCACGTGTGGCGTTATAGTTAATGGCTGCGCCGTGACTGGTTCAGTCGCGCCCTCTGGCTGGGGTAAAAGTTTCTGAGGAGAGCCTCAGAGGAAAGGTAGCATTTGATCAGAGTTTTGAAGAGCGAGTAGGAGTTTGGAAGTTCAGGCTGTTTGGGTGATGACTGGGGTACGGAAGAGGCTGTGTAGGATGGGATTGTGCCCACAAAGGAAGGGATGAGGGTCTGCGTTCCATGCTCTTCCTGCCCTGGGGAAGTGTGGCTTCAGCTCAGGGTGAACTGTGAGCGACTAGGTGGACCCAGAACATGGATACGGGGACCCAGATTCCCAGGGTGTCCGCTGCTGGAGAGAAAGGATAAGTGCTGGAGAGGAGGAAAGGCCCACGCAGCTGGCTGGCCTCCTCGGTTATTGCTTAGAAAACGCTGCCTGGTGACATGTCAACCCCTGACAGAAAGCAGGGTTGGCAGGCCCCGTTTTCTAAGCCGAGGGCCTGTCTGCCAGATCGCATTTGGATTGAGTGGCTGGCACTCTGAGAGCCCCGCTTAATAGGATTGAAAGAAAAGAAATGTTACTTTTCATCACCCAAGACAACAAAGAGAAACGGGGAAACGAAAATATTATTTCGTTTGAACAAATTACAGGGAGACTCTCTGGGGCGCTTTCAGGGAGTAAGATGAAGAAAGCACTTAAATATCATTCCATCAAACTAAATTTTTAACTACAATTTTTTACAGATAAAATGTGTTGGGAGGATTCAAAGAAGATTAGCGCTCACCTCAGAAACAGTATTCAAATTTTACCAGCTAATGGAGGCCCGGCAAAGAGCGCTAATGCCTCTAACTTTCCTCCCAGGGACAGAGATTTTGGTATTCTTATAAAAACACATCGAGCTGATTTCATTCCCGTGTCTCTGCAGACTTCATTGGCGTAATTTCAGTAAGTGTTATAAATGTTATTTTAAGTATTATAATGATAATCCCTCCTGACAACAATCCTCCTCTCAGCTTCCACCGCCAAGGTACTGTTTACCTCGGATAGCGCCTAATTGTTTGCTTTCTTCACAGTAAACTCTGCTCCCAACTGCTTAATCAGCCACGGAAGACAGAGAGACTGAAGAAACCCTGAACGTTCCTCCAATCACAGCGGAGAAACGGGGGAGCCCATAGTGCGGGCTGCGGGCTGCCCACCTTCCCCTCCTTGTTTGGCTAGGTGACTTTTTGGTCCATTCTTCTAAGTTGGGTGCCATGGGCCTTGGCCACCTCTTGAAGCGGTTACTGCTATGCATGTCACACTTGGGTGTGAATTTGCTCAGCTTATGAACCCTAGAGTCTTTCTCTGTCGTTTGTTGGTCTTGGCCAGGACTCACCTGTTTCTCCGATGTGTTTCGGGAACTCCGTATTTTAGTCACAACCCACATTTCCTTGCATTCCATAGAAGGCCCCGTTGTTCTTGGAGTGGGTCCTCTGCCGCCTGCTCAAGGAAGCAAGATTTTATTAGGCCTTATGAAAGTGAAACTTTTCTACCCTTGGATGCCGGTCTCAGAGGCTTTCTGGGGCATCGGATAACACTGCTCCTCAGGCTTCTTGAATATCCGACTCCAATTGTGAATAAGAATTAAGGCAGAGCTGAGAAGGCTGATATTCATTACAGGTTGGAGAAGTGCTTGCTTGTGGGTCTTGAGTGCCTGGAGCCCTGCTTTCTCTACCCTGGGGCTATGGGAAGGCTCTGTTTGGAGCTAACCAGCAGCCAGTAGCTCTTTAATTCATTCAACAAACACTTATTGAGGTGGATCTCTTCTAGGCATTTTGCTGGGCTCTAGAGAATGAACAGGTTCCTTTCTTCCACCTTTGTCTAGCTTACTGCGTAGGCAGGAACAGAGACTGCATGGCAAACAAGCACATATGTAATTCAAGATGGGCAGAGGGACAGTTAGTGCAGAGACAGGGCAAGTTGGGGGATGTTGTTTACCCCCAAGGTTCAAGCATGAGGAGAGCTGGAATATTGACCTAGGTGATGGGCTGGGTTGGGGCATGACCACAGAGGCTCCAGTGGCGACAGAGGTTGGGAGAGGCCAAGCAGCATTGTCTGCCAGTGGTTAGGAGCTCTGTGGGTTTTCACTGTCTTTAAGCCCTGGGAAGAAGTGGGTCATGAGGGGGCAAGGGTTAGAGGGCACAGTAATGGAGGGTGGGGTAGTGTATCAGCGCTTTCTTGGTGCACATGGTTTAGTAGACTTTCAGAGGGTGCAAAGGCTACTTAAGGTCACCTCCAAAGTTGGCAGACAAACTCAGGGGAAGGAGTGTGCTGGGCAGAATGCTGGCTTAAACGGCTCCTTGCCACTGGATACCCCCACATGCTCTTCTTGGCCCTACCTTCCACCTCCCACTCATGATTAGAGGTCTTCTCTCACTAGTACTGGACAACTGGGGTGTCTATCTTCCTTTCCTGCAGCCTGCATGACACTTTGTGGTGGTCTTCCAGGAAGAACAGAGCAAGGGCTTTATGAATTATGGTTATTTCTTTCCCAGCTTTGGTTTCTCCCCTTCCTCTTGGCACAGGATAAAAAGCAGACTCAATATGCCTGGACCTACCCCCTTCCCCACACACCCACTGCTAGCCCTTCCTCTAGCCCCTAGTCCCCAGCTCCCCGAGGCTGCCAGTATAATTTAGCTCAAGCCTTTAGTTACAGACCAGGGCTAGGAGGTAGTCGATTTCCTTCCCTCAGGGTGGGCACTCTGAAGGTTTTGTGCTGGGGATGGAGAGCAGAGGGAAAGCAAACTAGGAGACTGATAATCAGAAGCATCCTTGGGGCGGCTTCGACCCCCTTGGCCCAGGCAGGGTCCTGTCCCAGGCACCTGCACTGGGGTCCATGTGTACCTGCTCCTCTAGAGAGTGGTGGGGTTCCAGCTGATGCTAGGTGGGCAGCAGAGGGTGGGGGAGGGATTAATTGCTTCGACAGAATATTCCCAGTGCCCAGTTTTGAGTGAATTAACTTCCAAGAAAATATCTAATATCCCTGTCCTGTCCCTTGGAGAGGTGACAACTGGTTGAGCCGCCCATCTGTGTCTCCCCTGCCACTCCCAGCATCGTAGGCCATCATCAAGGACTCTGAAATCTAAAAATGCGTCGCCAAAATCAAGATGGCGTGCAGCCCTCTTAGGTGGGCTAGGAGCAGAGGCAGAGGGGCAAGCAAGGCTTGTGTTTGTCTGAAACACATCCCGACCCAGACCGAATGAATATTTCGACACCATCACATTTTGCTCAAGCCAGGAGCACACTGCATTCCTGGCGAGGCCAGAGAATGACCTGGAAACCTGAATATTGCCGGGAACAAAAGGTTGTGCAAAGGCTTCATGGGATGGGATATGAAGACTTCCAACTTCTTTCTTCCCTCCCAGAGCTGCAGGCTGAGGGAGCCGTGCCCAAGCCTTGGTACAAGGCAGCTTGCAAGCTACCAGGCCCCAATCCCCAGCTGTGGACCAGGCAGAGGAGCCCTTAAATAGGGGAGGGGGCGCAGAGAGGGCAAGAGGCAGGGAGGGGGTCTGGGAAATAGAGAAACAAACTCTATTTTCTGCTCAGCTGTGGCGGGAGGGCTCCCGTGGCCCACAGGCTCACGGAGTGAAGCAATTTCAGACAGGGATGAGTGTCTGGTTTTCCCTGGAGCGGAGGCTGCAAAGCCCCGAAAGCCCTCGGTTTCTCTTCCCTTAATATCCTGTTTTGGAAAGTGCTTTGTGAGAAGGTGAAGGAAATGAAGATGGCCCTTGGCTAACGGAAGAAGCCCTATCCTGCTGGCTCCAGGGGGACCGGGAAGCTGTATTCCAGCGGCCTGGTCAAGGTAGGGAGAGGGAGCTGGTTGCCCATGGGGTCCCTGGGAGGGTGGCAGTCTTGCAGACAAAGACTCAAGTTTCTGTCATGTCTGAGGATGTTTGCTGGCACCATTGCTTCTTGTGTGGGTTCAATGGCATTCCTAAGAACTGCCCGGAAAGTCCAGGGGCTGTTGTTTATTCTGTGTCTCTACTTTCTGCCCCTCTTATGAGGGCAGGTACTGGGCACTGTCCCCTCAACCTCCTTCTACCCACCCATGGTGCATGTACCTATGTCAAGTACCCAGGTCATGCAGGTCTCAATTACCATTGATCCAGGGTGTCTGGGAGCCAAGTCTCTAGGACAAGTTGAACATTCCAGATCTTCCCGACTCCAAATTCAAAACGCTTTTTAACTCTGGAAGCTTCTGAGCAATGTCATGATTCTACAAGTGGCATATCCCCACCTCACCCCGTGGGATGGGTGAGGTCAGAGGGCAGGTGTATGCTGAAGATGCCGTCGAGCTCTGCAGGCTTGTGTAAAGAATGCATGAAGAATATCAAGCGTGGCCTTAAGTCCCACCCCCGAGCTCTCTCATGATGTGTATATAAAAGTTCGAGAATCTGAATGCAAAGAACTTCCTGTCCCAAGCACTGTCAATGAGTGCTAGGCCACCTGTGTTGGTAGACAGGGACTGAAGAGGGGGTGCCTCCGTGAGGCCTCTGGTCCGCGAGGGGCTGAGAATGGGAGCTGTCTGTCTGGCAGAGGGCTTCCCTTGTGAAGGGTCCTTGCCGTGACATTCTCAGCCGTGCCAGGGGCTGGCCTGCCTCTCCCCTTGTGCCTTATCCTTTCCCTAAGCCAGGCCACTGCTGAGTCATGTTCAGGGGATCCTGGCTGCAGGAAGACTACAGGCCCTGATCTCTCTGCCTGGTGTGACCCAGGCATGCTTCTTGTCGTGAGGAAGTCGTGGAACTTCTGAGTCTGTCTCCTCGGTGTAGTGGTGGCCTTGAGGGGCCTCATGCTTAAAGTCTGTGAGTATTTAGCGGAGTAGCATCTCTGAGAAGTGTGTGGAAAGGTCTGGTCCTGTTGCTCCCTTTGGCCCGTTTCCAGGACTCTATTGAGGAGGCTTTGGAACTGCTCTGGCCTGGTCAGCCCTGTCTGTTTCTCTTCTTCAGTGCATTTGGCTTAGCTCAACTGGATCCTGGGTTCTTGAAAGCAATGATGATTCTTATGATCTGTGCCTGACTCCTGTCCATGTTCTGGACTTGACAGCTGCTTCCTAAATGCTCACCTGATTGAATATAATTAAACATTAGACTACATTTAATCACCTAATTGAATATTAATTAGACTAGATTTATAAGACACTCAAGGTAGAGTGTAGAAGTGCGTGGTCTTAATCCCAGCACAGGGGTGGGGGGATCCATACACAAAGGCAGGTGGATCTTGGAGTTTGCCAAGTGAGTTTCAGAACATCCAGGCCTACCCCAGCACGGGGGAGAGGAGGATCCATACACAAAGGCAGTTGGATTTCAGAGTTTGCCAAGTGAGTTCCAGGACATCCAGGCCTACATTGAGACACTGTGGAGAGGTGGGCAGGGGGGACACACAGAGACAGAGGTAGACAGAGAGACTGAGAGATACTGACTCTAAACTCTTTACTTACTGAAGAGTATAATGCCTACAACCAGCGTTCTGTGTCTCTGAGTTCGTGTGTATCTGGAAAACATTTCGGGAGAATATGTCTGTGCTGAACATGTACACTTCTGCCCTTGTCATTAGTCCCCAAGCAGTGTAACTATCTATACAGTGCCTACATCGTGTTAGGCTTTATAATAATCTAGTAATGATTCAGGCACGTGGGAAGGCCATGTGGGGGTTCTGTGCAAAACTGTACCTCCTTATGGGAGGGACTTTAGTGTCCTTGGGATGCCTGGAACCAGTTCCCTGCGTATGTCGAAAGATGACTGTTAAAAAAACAAACAAAACCCAGATGTGCGTACATACACATCTGAGTGGACACACATACGTGATGTCTGCTCTGGGCAGATCTGTGGATCCAGATGTGCATACATACACATTTGAGTGGACACACATACGTGATGTCTGCTCTGGGCAGATCTGTGAATCCAAGTGCTAATCCAGGTTGCTAATGAAAATTCTTGGGATGAATGAAGGGTGCTGACTGGCTGTTGCCAACTGCATGCAAGTCACACAGCTTGGAAGGACAGAAGCCAGGCTTGTGAGCAGTCTGTGGCTAGCAAAGCACATGGGATTTTGGATTCTCCAAGCCTTCTCTCCTGAAAGGCAGGTAGCCAGTCTGTGAAGAACTGACTGGGGATTGGGTGGCTCTGAGTCTGTAGGTCTAAACAACAGCCGTCCCCAGCTTGTGTTCAGGTGGCATGGTGGCCTCCTGCTGCATTGGTTGTAAGGTTAGTTGTAATTTTGCTAAACTTAAGCTGCCCAGGGCTCAGGTTCCGCAGTGTCCACCTCACCCAGTCTCTGCTCGTGCTGGTCCTCCCATCCCATTGTGGACCCCTCTGGACCCACAGACCACCTTAGACAGCAGCAGTCCCTGTCTTCTGGATGATCCCCCATGCTAGCTATCCTGTGCTTCCTCAGCTCCTGCTCCATGCCCAGCAGATGCCCTGCGGCGGTGGCAGGGATCAGGATGAGGGCAGCTTCCTACAGCAGGCAGAGGCTGACGTGGCAAGCACACATGATCAAGGCAGCAGAGAGTGCTGGCCTCTGAAATGCCTCTTCTCCCTTCTCAGGGTCCGGGCACACGGCTTGGGGATAGATAGGGCTGCTGGAGGAGGCTGAGCTTGCATGCCACCTTTCCCAGTCCCCACGGTCTCTGTTCTCACTTCACCACGGACAGGCTTGAGCCTTCTCGGGGCCTTGTTCCCTGAACCCGCACATCCCAAGGTGTGGCTCAGTGGCAGAAGAAAGTTCTAGACAGAGTGACTCCCAGCTGTGCCCTGCCCCTGCTAAGCCAGAACCTGAATGCCCCGGGCCACTGAACTTTGAGAAGGACCCTTAGAAAGAAATTATTTTACCCAAGTTCTGCCCTCTGAAGCCAGGATAATGCTATCCATCCCAGCTCACCACTGTCAGGGCGTAGCTTATTTTAGCTCCGGTTTCCTCCTGTCCTAGATGAAGAGATGCAAGCAGCTGGGCCAGGCCTGTGTCCCTGGACTCTGAATGTAGCCAGGACTAGGTAGAGTGAGTGTGGGGTTCACTTTAGGGACCCAGGAATCTAAGGAGCCACCAGGGGAATGAAGGACTGATCTGAGAAGCAAGGTCTTCCCTGGGCTAACTCAAGAGCTAAGTACCAGCGTGGAGCCCTTTGGATTATTACACGCAGTAGCAAAAGGGTGGGAGGAGCCATAGCAACTTTCTGAAACATAGAAAAAATGTGATAAAAGCCAGTAAGGGTGACTCCTCCCCACCCCCACTCCTACACTGGTGATCCCAGTAGGGAGCCTCAGTTCTCTGAGTACACTGCTTTGGAGCAGGAAGCCTGTGATGGCTCCTGGTTCTGGCTGGCATGAGCTGAAGCCCTCACTACGGAGTGGGAAAGCCACATCTGTGTAGCAGGCTCCTTGGGCATCTGGGCCTCACCGCAGCTTAAATGCCTCCGATTAGCAAGTCAGGCGGGAAGAGGTGCTAAAAGGGCTCCTTCCTGCCTCTTCTACTGGCATATCTTTGAAGGGAGTTCGGTTATAAAACTATTAAAATGTTATTTTGATAATTAAGCCCACAGCTGTTCTGAGGGCGGCAGGGGCAGGCATTGTGCAAGCAGCAGAAGGTGTGATGCTCTTCCAGGCTCCAGGAGTAAAGGGAAGCAGGCAGGGGGTGTGGTGAGGGACGGTAGATGCAGGACCTTGAAAGGGCAGGAAGGGGATCATCCCTCTCATCAAGTCCTTCATTGCCTTGGGTTATTGCAGGGAATTGGGGCAGGGGCAGGAGAATTGCCCGCTATGGGTTTCTAGGTTTCCACACAAATTCCAGAGGGGTAGCTGTGGGGACCCCAAAATCACTAGCCCTCCAGGTTGGGGCCGAGGAGCAGGGAGTCAGCTTTATTCAGAATCTTGTTAGAAAGGCCAACCTCAGCCCCACCCAAGACCTCCTGAGTCAGAGGCCGAGTGTGGGGCTCCAGAGTCTGCTGTGTGCTCCAGTTCCTTAGTGTTTCCGGGGCAAGTGGGGTTCAGCTTGCTGGGCTTCCTAAAGGAGAATCTGGCCAGATAAGTGAGGTATGGGGAAGGTGGAGAGATGACTGTCAAACACCACATCAGGCATTCCTAGGTACCAGATGACACTGGAGATGATAAGGTAACCATTGCAGAAGGAGTGCCTGGTAGAACCTCACCTCAATCCTTAAGGGCAGACAGCTTGTTCCCGACAGAGAGCATGGGGGTTGGTAGTGACTCTGAGGTAGAAACACCCTGTGACCAGTTGCACAAAACAGAAGAGGAAGCCAGGCGGTGGTGGCGCACCCTTTAATCCCAGCACTTGGGAAGCAGAGGCAAGCGCATCTCCATGAGTTCGAGGTCAGCCTGTTCTATAGAGTGAGTTCCAGACAGCTAGGGCTACACAGAGAAACACTGTTTTGAAAAACAAAAACAACAGAAAAAAGGAAGGAAGGAAGGAAGGAAGGAAGGAAGGAAGGAAGGAAGGAAGGAAGGAAGGAAGGACGGACGGACATGACCTGTTGCCAAGGCTATCCCGTGTGGTTTGGGACAATAGATGTTCAATACCCGCAACACCAAGGTCTTAGGAGAGGCTGCTAGGACGGGGATGGGAAGTGGGAAGGGGGCCTAAGCAAGGGGCATCAAGCGGTTCTTTATGCCTTGCTTCAGACCAGTGCTGTACTAAATACTACTAGGTAGTAGAACAGCTTTCAGGAGCAAGAAGACAGACAGATGGACTACCAGGGGCCAAATTTTCCCTCAGAAGAAGTCAAGGGTCAGGCCTTATCTGAGTCACAGGAGCCCACGTGGCTGTAAATTGGTCCCAGAAACAAAAAGAGTCTCATTGGTTCCCTAAATGGGCGTCTCAGTCAAGGCTGCAGCAGCCCTGGCCTCCCCTGTCTTTAGCTTTGGCAAGCTTGTCTCTAGTCCTAGGAAAAGTGGTCCTCCAGGTTCCCATCTTGCTTGTTTGGCAACCCCAGAGACAGAAGAACCTTTAAACGCCTATGAAACCGGAAATCTCATAGGATCTGTTCTGTGTGGTCAGGCCTGATCACGTGTTTGTCTCTGAACCAATCATTTTTTTCCAGAGACATAAACCGGTTCCATTGGTCAGGTCTTCAAGCACCTTGGGTTTTCTGGAAAGTGGTGGTGCGTGCCTTTAATTCTAGCACTTGGGAGGTAGAGGCAGGTGGATTTCTGTGAGTTCAAGGACAGCTAGGTCTGTTACGCAGAGAAACCCTGCCTCGAAAATTAAAAACAAACAAAAAAAGCAAATACTGGGTTCATTCCACAGGAAAAGAAAGGTAAACATTGGCGAAGTTAAAGTCGGCTTCTAGAGGTGCAAAGGCCGTCATTCCCTGGCATGCCGTTTCATTGGAATCTCCCTCTGTCAAACGATGTGGCTGTAGATGGCCATCACATGGAGTCAGGATCCATGGGTTACAGGGTTCTCCTGAGCTGAGAAATGATGAACCCTTAGGATCAGTGTGACCTTCCTAAGGCCTCACATGGCTTATGTCCTTGAGCCTGGTCTGGATGCTTATTCTTTTTTTCTTTTTCTTTTTTGTTTGTTTTTTGAGACAAGATTTCTCTGTAGCTTTGGAACCTGTCCTAGAGCTAGCTCTTGTAGATCAGGCTGACCTTGAACTCACAGAGATCCCCCTGCCTCTGCCTCCCGAGTGCTGGGATTAAAGGCATGCGCCACCACTGGCTAGATGCCTATTCCTCCTATGTCCTGAGGGTTCCAGTGCCTGTTCTTGACTCCCATTCTCCTATACTGTGGTGGAATCTCATCCAAGGCTGACCTGACCCTTGGGACAGAGCGGAACTGATGGATGGCAGACAGGCTTTGAAGCAGAAGCCTTTTGTTTTGATCTCCAGGGGTTAAAAAGGATAAAGCTCCAGTATGGAGGGTGCCTCAACATGGTTCCATTTCCTTCTGTCCCAGTGAGGTTTCCCATAAAAGTGATGCTGTCCTTTGTGGCTGCAGCGAGTGGCATCAGGACACTCGACTGCCATTTCAGGACCTCTACCTTCTAAGGGAACTGGTTGAGTTTTGTGCATCGCCTGGGCCTCTCAGGATGCTGACTTCACTGAACTTCGTCCCTCGCTTTAGGTGCCGCCGCACTACTGCAGCTACGTCTCCCCACTCCCCCCAGGACCCCCTCTCCCGGGCAGCACTGGCCACTGAGCCATTAGCGTCCCTTCTCACTGCCCCTGCATCAGCACGGTGATCGTTTTCAGATTTACAAGCACTAAATATTTTAATTTAATGCCTTGGCTCTCTTGTAATTCGTCCACTTAATTATATGATAATTGCTCAAATGAAAGAGACTCAGCTGCTGCCATAGCGGCTCTGAAGGAAGACTGGATTTTTGAGATGGACGGTTTGGGGAGATGCTCTCCCTGCACCCCTCCGGCCTTTTTTCCGGTGGACTCTAGAGTCTGTAACGGCCCTTTCTTGCCTTCCTAGGGGTGGGAGCTGGGCCTGGGGACCATCAGTGTACACGGTCTACTCCAGGAACCGGATGTGGGACTGGCCCTACTGGGCAGCCAGGGTTTTATAGGTGGCATTCTAGAAACAAAAATGTAACCGCAATGAGCAGGCAGGCAGGCAGGCTCATGGGCCTGCTTGGAGGACAGAAAGGTCCCTATCCAGCTGAGGAGCCCGGGAGCGCTGTGTGCGGACCTCACTGAGGCGGTGGTGGAGCCCAGAGGCGTGTCCCCTTTTATAATGGAGGCCTGAGGGTGGTGCGTAGTCCAGTCCTCTGTATCCACATGAAGGTGCCCTGGCACTGACCTGAGCCATGGGACTTGGCCTTACTTCCCATCACTGCCCACTCGGAAACCTGGGTGAGGGGTGGGGAGGGGGAAGGAAGATCGAAGGGGTGCTAAAGTTTACTTTTCTATAGCTGAGATAAAACGTTCTAACCAAGTTCATCTTGGGGAAGAACAGGGTTAGATTATCATCTAGGGAAGTTAGGATAGACTCCCAAGGAAGGCAGACAGGAACCAGGGAGAACACTACTTCCTGACTTACTTTCTGGCTTGCCCTGGCTCATGCTCAGCTAACTTCCTGATACAGCCAGGGCCAACTGCCCAGGGAATGGAGCTGCCCACAGTGGGCTGGACCCTCTACCATAAGTTTCTCAAGATCATCCTTCACAGACATGTCCCCAGACTGACCTGACCAAGATGGCTACTCACCTGATCTTTTCTGGTGATTCTAGGTGATGTCAAGTTGACAGTTAATGCTGCCAGGACAGGGAAGGTGGAGGGGAGCTTGAGGGAGGATGAAGGGAAAAGATTGGGGCTTAGACTGAAGGCTGAGGGGTTGGAGGGAAGGATGGGATCTCTTGACAGTATACCTTGTTGCCCCTCTGGGTTCTATTCATGTGCGTTTCCTGTTTATGTTTCTGCACTCTCCCTTTCGATGCCTAAACTGGTATTCAGTGCCTGAAGGGTGCGGGCTATTTTGTCAGAATGGTAACTATTAATATTTGGCAGAGATTCCAGCTCCAAACCTGCCCTGCTGAGCCCGTTTAAGTCTGCCGCTGCTCAGTGGATGGGGCAGAGACCTGAGCAGGAGACTGGCACCAGAGCTTCTGAGAGTTTGGTGGTGTTGCCTCAGGCCATGCCCTCCAATGTGGGGGTGTTGGCAGTGGGGAGAGCAGCCACAACTAGAAAGAGCCTCATGGAGAAAAGCCCCTCTTCTGCAGACTCAAAGGGAAGGGGCAGGAACTCCAGGTCACAGCCCTAGCTGAAGGGGTTCACACTGCCCTACTGCAGCTTGGGAAGGAGTCTGTTAAAAGCTCCCATTGGTACCAGAAGTCTTGTCAGAAGGGTGACCTTTCTGTGTTGATGGCAGCTCAGGTTTCTGAGTTTGCTGATTTTTTTCAGGTGAGGGTGTCCTGGTGCTTTGGAAAACCTTGGCCATCCTGGGCCTACCCACCTCCTAGGCCCCGAGAACCAGGCAGGATGTTGGGCTGAAGTGTGAGCCTGCGCAGAGAAGGGTTACAATTGTTCGCCCGTGTGCAGACAAATTTCAGCTAGCTTACAGCAGCTGTGGCGCCGTGCTGATAGATTAAAAGCGGCAACCAGCCCCAGAATGAAGTGCATTAGAACTCCTGCTGGGTCGAGCTGGGGAGAGGCCCACACAGCTGTCATCTAGGCCAAGTTTCTGACGGCAACTCAAGAACTGTATGGAACTCTGAGAAAAGTTAGTTCACCGTCAGTCAGGTGATGGGGGAGAAGGACAAGGACTGCTGGGGGTTCGAAGTGGGAGAGGAGACTTGTCGGGTTGCCTGCACCAAGACCAGGAATTTTTTTGCTTCACTGGGACTTTGGGGGCCAGAAAATAAAGCCGTTGCCACGGTGGGGCCTGATTGGGCAAAGCACCCACCCTGTGCCTTGCTCCAACTGCCTGGGAGTTGTTGGAGTTGGGCCATTAGGACTTCTATTTCCAAAGGTCTTCAGTAGCTCAACGCATGACAGTTGTGTCCAGGGGTCCCCGTCTAATGTGACGGGTGCAGATTTGGGGAGTCACACCAGCTTCCCCTCACCTGGGAGCGGTCTGTGCTGCTGTGGTCTGCTGACCCAAGCTCTTCTTGGCCCTAGTTCTTTGGATTGCTCTCCTGAAGGTGAGCGATGGCCCCTCTTGGCAAGAACTTGGCTCTCAACACATCTGACTCCAAGCAGGAGAAAAGCTACTTTCCATTGTCGGAGCCGCCACTCAAGGGCCCATCTACAGCACTTCCCTTCATAGAAAGACTGAATGCTAAGGGAGAAAGTCCTTTTTTTGGATATGCCCTGATTTTTGTATAAAGCAAACTCTTCCCAGTGGAAGGGCCAGATTGGGAAAAAAGAAGAAGAAAAAAATTCCACTAAACGGCATTATGATTATAAATAGATCAGCCTTGGGTACACTCGTCTCAGTGGTACATGTGGTCTATCCACAGTGAACCCACCATGGTCCTCACTTGGGCAGACTAGGGTAGTGGGTAAATGGTCAGCAAACGAGAGAGCATGTGTGTTGGGTCAGGAGCTTCTTGGCCACGCTTCCTCCGCTGCAACAGTCATACTCAAGCACATTCCTGGACTCCAAAGGCGCTGGCCATGGCCTCTGTCCATCTAATGGTGGGGGTGACGTTGACCCTTTAGTGGTGTGATTGGCGGCTCCTGAGCAGACATGATTGGTGCTTTCTTCCTGATGTGTAGCCAACTTTTAGGTGTTTCTTGGAGTTGTGAGCATCGCTGAGAGGGGTCAGGTGGATACTTGTTGAGAGCAGGAGCCAAGGGCAGGGGCAAGGCAGCGATGCAGACATGGTCAGGCATGGATAGGAGCAGTGTTGCCAGGTTGCCAGGGCCTGCCTCCCGAAGACAAACTACTTTGTTTGAGTCCATGGTCCACCCCTGATTTTGAACAGACTGTTTAACCCCCACGTGCCCAGCTTTTCTTGTCTATGAAATGAGGTTAAGACAGGGGAACAGTTCAGTGGTAGCTTGTTTACCTAGTATGCAAGAGTATTGGCACCTCCAATAGCGACAGTGTTACCAAGGGGGAGGGTAGTGATAGCATCTCTCTCAAAGGGTTGTGAAGATTAACTGAGATAACACTGTTATCTCAAGATTAACGATAAGCACAGCAATTTGGTCAAATTCTTCTTTATTAGGAATAGTGTTACCCAGGTGGTAGTGGCGCACGCCTTTAATCTCAGCACTTGCAAAGCAGAGGCAAGCAGATCTCTGTGAGTTCAAGGCCAGCCTGATCTACAGAGCAAGTGCCAGGACAGTCTCCAAAGCTACACAAAGAAACCCTGTCTTGAAAAATCAAAACAAACAAACAAACAAACAAAAATAGCTTGACAAGAGTCTCAGACCATTCGGTCATCTGATCTGAACAGGGGACTTAATAACCAGTCTCTCCCATAATTTCCAGCTTTTCTTAAGTGCTTCCCAAGATAGTGAGCTCACTCAAGGCTGCCATGGCAACCAATCATGGGCCCAGATTAAACTTTATGCTTCTCTGGTGAGTCTCACTGGATGGGAATACTTTGCTGGCCCCACTTCACTGCAGAGTCTCAAGACAGTCAGTAGTTGTAGCCCGTGAGTACAAATGGGACAGACAGACTGACAGGCTCAGCACAGGCTATCTGTTGTCCTCCTGTCTCCTGAGGGACAAGTGTAATTTTAACTTGGTTTCTCAGATGAGGAAACACAGGATCAGAAAGTTAGCTTGTATAAGGGTCACATAATTCTAGATGGGCCATCTGGGACTGTGCTCAGGACTGTCTGACAACAACCCCCCTCTTCTTAGAGCCATCTTTCCAAAAAAACTCAGAACCCACCGCTATCCTTTACTGTTTTCCATGCATCTTCCCCCTCAACTGCAGGTAGCTCACTTCCCAGACAGCTTCTTCTGGTCCATGTTTCGCCTGCATGTGTGTGGGGGGGGGGCATGCATACATTACCATTAGCAGAGTGTTATTACACCCCCACCACCCCCGTTTCCACCAGCACCATCAAAAGGGCAGGGAGTTTCTATCTGCAGGAGACAGAAGCCACTGACCAATGTTGGAAAGTCTCTGAAATTGTAACAATTTCAGAAGTAACAATCTGATGGACTGTTTATTGTCATTTATCCCCCTAATGCAGGGCATGCATACGAATTGTCGTCAGCTAACCGGTAATTATCAGAGGCATTGAGAGCAGGGCGGCTGCAATCCTGTGGTCTTCAAATTAGGAGAAATAATGAATGCATCCAGAACACATCCATTTCAGCAAAGTGCTTGCATGGATTATAAAATTTATTATCAATAAAACTATTCATTTGTGTCCTATACTGCACTTAATGCACCTGAAGTGAGAGATTAGAAGTGTGTTTAATTCTGGGGCTGCAGGGAAATACGAGCGCAGCAAATTTGCAGAAATAGGAGAAAGTTAATACCCAGGCAGTGAAAAGAGGGATCAATTTAGCTATTACTTCTGTATTTTGGAGGAACGGGTTGTTTTACCTTTCTTTTTATGGTAGAAGCATACAATTGACTTAGATCTTTGGTTCAAGTACTGCCTTCTATTTAAAGAGAAGCTATGAGTTAGGGAGAACATGTAGACATTAATGATGCGTATATGTGCTCTTGGGTAAGCTAGTATATGAGCAGTGTGTGTGTTGTGTGTGTGCGCGCGCGCGCGTCTATGTATATGTGTGCATGCGCATCTACAGACCCCTCTGTGTCTGTACATATACAAGCAGTAATACAAGTGGCAGTGATATGGTGATGAAGCCAGTAAATATTTAACAGCTACTTGTCTGAGAAAAATGAATTCTGATTTATAGTCTTTGCCAATTTCAGTCATGTAAAATGCTCCCGTTTCCCCTCATAGCTTCCCTTTATTCTTTGAAAGCAGGGATCCTAAGTTCCAAGCTACTACCAGAACACTGATCTGATATTGGGAGAATAAGCACACATTGGACTGTGGGGAGGAAGGAGGAGCTGGCTTTAAGACGTCACTATTCTACACACACACAGACTCAGGCGTACACACATGCATGCAACATGCACACATATGCGTGCTCTCATATTCACCCATGTGCACATATACATGTGCACCTAGAAATACCTGCACCATACTTTAGGAAAGAGAACTAAGATACCAGATGCTCTCTCTCACTTTGCCCCGAGTGTCACCTGTGTATTTTTCCCAAGTGTCAGCTTTCTTTGGTGAATTTGCTCATCTATTTTACTCTAGTAAAGAGCAGCCTGCATCCCCAGAAACGTGGTGACTTCATTTTCAGTAAGTTCCAAGCAGGAAAGAAGCCAGGAAACAGGAGAGGTGAAGGAAGGGAGAGCGGGATCGGGGCTTGGCTTCCCCTCAGAGCAGCCACACAGGTCCACCTTCAGCGTGCTCTGCGGACCTGCCTCGGTTTTTATCCAGCCATTGTTCATTTCTCCACCGCGTTTGCACACTGTGGCGCGTCTGGGGAATTTCAGCAGTTGGAATATACATGAAAAGAGTTCCGCTCCACTTTCATAAGGTCCCTGGACGGCTTGGACGAGGCCTCCAGGCCCCATGGTGAAGCCGGCATCAATTCATATTCCTTCCCTCACCACACACACGGTAGCACGGAGCCCAGACCAATCGAAAACTTGACAGTAAGCCTTTTGATTTCGCGGGGAAACCTTCATCACGCTGCGAGAGGGAAGGGAATATAGCCCAAACTGGACTTCATACTGTGGCGAGCTTGAAATCCCAGCCCCACCGCAGAGCCGGCTGATTGGAATAGTTGGAAACTGTGTCCAGGAATTCGGCTGCAAGAACTTGGCTCACAGCGACTTCTGTCTTTTTGAAAGAAAAATTGTCAACTGGGAGAGCCACTTGGGGCCTGGGTTTAATCTGTCCAGGCAGCAAAGATTCACGGAAATGATTGGCCAAGTTTTCCTAAAATGTTTCAAGCTCCTGCCTACGTGGGGATTCTGGGGCCAGTGAGCAGAAAGCCAGCAAGGCTGGCTCCTGGCGACGGCTGTCGTCGTTGCCACAGTTATGGTAGTTGTCACCTACATCTTCACTATTGCTATTTTGCTAATCGCCAACCTGCTGCTTGTGAGAGAGCAGAGTTAGAGGTTCAGATAAAGCCACACAGAACATATGTTCTGCTTGGCATCCCCAGCCTGGGCTGTTTGACCATGTGGTAGTTTTCTGGGTACACCCTTCACCCTGAAGACCAAAAAAATGCTAACATGGATGTGGTGGGCAGAATCTTCCTTTTGGGGGGTGGTGCTGGGAGGGGACCCGGGACCTTGTGCATGCTAGGCAAGTCAGTACTCCTGAGCTACACCTGAACCCACTTATCTCGTCTTTGTTTGGAGATGTTAGTGAAAGGGGAGACCCCGAAATTTAAGGATTTTGTTGTCACTATCCAGCAGTGTCTGATAGATGCTGATGCTGTTACTCTTGGCTCACGTGCAAAAAGCCCAGAACCAGGGCTGGGGAGTGTAATAGCAGAGACCCTCCTCCAACATCACTGTCCTGATAGGCATAAGTACAGATGCTTTCAGGAACAGTCGGAGCTATTAAAATAGAATGCGGCCCAGCTACTCACTCCAGGCCAACGTGTGATTAGAATCATTTCTTTGGGGCAGACAGGAGCTGCTACAAGTCATAGTTAGACTTCCCAGAGGATTAGGGGAAATAGGGACCAACTGTCCCCAGACTGATGCTTATACCACCCCAGAAAGTCTGGGGGCTGGGGCTCCCTCTCATCCCACCTGGTTTTTCCAGGTAACTTCACTAAGCAGGAAGCAGAGGTCACCTATGCTATGATCCTTTTGTGTGACAAAGCCACAGATTAGTCACTAGACCTCGCTGGCCTCAGTTTCCCTGCCTGTGAGACGGAAAGTAGCCCCTGCTCCAGATGTACAGCTTGCCCTGTAGTGTTGCTTAGGAGTCGGCTGGGTGGAGGAAAGGGGACCTTAGAAGATGTGGGTGGAGCTCGGGCATTGCCCAGAGGGACTGACCCAGCCCATCCTGGGGTCAGCCTGTGCCAGGAGCAGGATCTTGAGCCTGGGCCCTCCTGGATTTGGGGGAGCTAAGGATTTGTCCCTACCTTGGACTGCCCCTGCTGAACCCTACATTCTCCGTGATCATGGAGTCATCCTGGGGCCTCTTCAGGTGGAGCCCCCTTTCCTCACGGCTAGACGCACCTTGGTTCTTACTGGTGCCAAGACTATCTGGGGAAGGACAGGAACCTAGTAATTTCTTAGCTGGAAGGCGTTGTAAAAATGCCTTCCGGAGGTTGAAAGGTTGTCAGCAACACACTGAGCCTAATTGAGTCCTCAGAATGTGCAGTGCCTGCTGCTTTCCACAGAAGATGTAGGTGTGGGAGAGGTGTGTGCGAGTGTGTGTGTGTGTGTGTGTGTGTACACAAGCATATGTGTGTGAGCATGTGTATCCTGGGGACAGTGGGCACACACTAGCTCAGGAGCTATGCAAGTGTGTGTCAATGCACATGGAACCTATCACAGAGCCCACTGCTGATCAAAGGCCTCAGCGTGTTTCTGCATTCATCCCCTTTGTCTTGGAACACCTTCAAGTTCGGAAGTGACCTAGGGCTGGGGCAGGGACCCTTGTCAGTTCAGCCACAGAGCAATTAACCTTTGTGTACCTTAGAACCTTCTCTATACCACCAGAGTGAGCATCACACACATGCGCACACACGCGTGCGCGCACGCGCGCGCACACACACACACGCACACACAGACTTTAAGGGCATTTGTACCAAAGTACTGCACTGTAAGCTTTGCCCCCTACTGCAGGGGCATAGGGTACAACACTGGTGGCCATGTTGCCAACAGCCACCCTAGAGATTTGACAAGTTTGCTATAGGGAAGACTGATACCAGAGACTCAGCCTTCGGGATGGCACCATGTGCCTGCCCTCAGGACAGCCTGCAGTCCCTGTGGTCCTGTGTGCCATCTTTGGCCAGACACTCATCCCTTACCCTGGGGCTGTTTCCTACTTTGGTTTTTGGCTCCTCCGCAGCCATTTCTCTAGGACAGTGGTTCCTAACCCCCCCCCCATGCTGCGACCCTCTAATGCTGTCCCTCGTGTTGTGTTGACCCTCAACCATAAAATTATTTTTGTTGCTACTTCAGAACTGTAATTTTGCTACTGTTATGATATGCCACCCCTGTGAAAGGGTCTTTGGACCCTCAAAGACCATGAGGTCATGAGGCACAGGTTAAGAGCCCACATTTGACCGCTGTCACTCATCTGCAGGGAGACCATGTGCGATGGGCATGGATTTGTGCACCTTGCTGAACCATCCCACACAGGTGTGGTTCCCACACAAGCTGCCCAGTCACATGACCGTCTCTAGCATCTCTCCCTTGGGCTACCCTTTTCTTCTCTCCTCCCATACCACTCTTTGCTCCTCAGGCGCCTGCACACCTCCTCCAGGCCATGAGGACAAAAGGTAGGTACTCTGTCTCGGCATGCGTGCACCCAAGACCCCACGATATTCCTCCCTTCTTCAGCCAGCGGCCCTCACTACTGTGTCTGGGTTGTTTGTTCAGCCAAGACAGCAACCCGGGAGATGGGGGTGGGGGCTACAGAGTCTCGCCCAGTCCCCCTGCCAAGCGCTCATTTGTATGCAGAAGGGATTAGGCGGAATTTACCGTGGCCTCACCCTAGGGAGCTGCTCTAGCCCTAGGAATGCTCTCCCGATGGCAGTGTGCAGTGGGCAAGATTAGAACAGCCCCTTATGCCGCCGCACCCCTTCTGCCGCCGCGCATGCCCTGGTCACTCTCCAGGCCGCCAACATCGAAATCATTTTCATTTATACCCTTTTTGATCATCGAGCCTCAAAGAGGGCCTGCCTTGTGTGACAGCGGGCACCAAAATGGCCCTATTATTTGGAAGAGGAGGGAGCAGCTAAAAATCAGTCAGATGCAAGAGACAGCACACTTGATCAGGGCTCATGGCTTTCTTCCTGCCTTCTCTCACCAATATTTTTACAGCTGTTGACATATATTGAGTTACATGTGCCTGGGCTAGATCCCAGCGGAACTGTTTCAAAGATCTGTTCACCATAAAGTGTGCTGTTCTCAAGTAAATGACTGACTTCAAGAAAGCACAGTAGTTTAAATGTTACTATAAATACAGGCGCTAAGACATTTTAATTATAATTTTTGAGTTATACAGTGTTCTGTAAGTACACCAGGCATTTGCAAAAGAATCTGCGCAGCTAGCCAAGACACTCTGCCCTCTTGTGGACTGAGAAGAAACTGCAAGTAGTGTGTTCTGCAGCTGGTGTTTCAGCTCTGGTTCACTTGGAACAGAGATGGGAAGTCTTGGAGGTCTTGGTTTGGGGCCCTGGAATTTATTCCACACATTTGTTGAGCCCCCCTCTTGCAGAGGGGCTGCGGGTGGGGCAGGATGCCCATGCTCACATTCTTTGAAGAATTCACCAAGAGTTGCTGAAATATAACCAGAGCCAAGTAGTTAATCTCCATTGTGAGAGTGAAGGTTGGAAGCAAGTGGCAGGGGCCGCATGGTGTCTGTACTCTGGCAGATTTCTTCTTAGTGCTCTTCGAGTCCTTCAGATCTTCCTGGCCATAGTTAGACTCTGTGACAGGACAGGACCTAATGGCCTCAGAAACAACCTCTGCTGGCTTGTTTGGAAGGAAGCCCCTTTGTGGGACTCAGGTTATCTTGGGACTTTGTTTGATTTTAGTTTTTGTTGTTTGCTTCTGCAGTGCTCGGGTTGGAAACAGGGCCTGGCAAACACTAGGCAAGTGTTCTGTCCCTGAACTGCATCCCTGGGTCTTTTGATGGCAACAGCTCTTGGTTATCTCCCTGTGTGTACGCCAGTGATAAGGTGCTAGTTACGGCAGATCTGGCCTGACATGGATTTCTTATCTATCTGTAACCATCCTGCCCATCTTTTTGTGTCCTCTTCCCCTCCCACCCACCAGTCATCTGCCCACTTAGCACGTACCCGCCCATCTGTCTATCACATATTATCTAAGATCTTCCCATCCACCTGTCCTATCCTGTCCCTTCCTGCACCATCTCTTCCTCCATTAACCATTTATCTGCCCATATTCTCACCCATAAACACATCTGTTCACCTATATATTTGTCTGTCTAGCCATCATCCATTCATTACTGGGTACCATCCATCCATCCATCCATCCATCCATCCATCCATCCATCCATCTGTTGTCCATCTATTTATTTATATACTCCATAAGTCTTTCGAGTGTAGGGACTAAAACAGAGGTTATGCAGTTAGATTTTTTTTTTAATGGTTTTGAACTAGCTCTGTAGAACAGGCTGGCCTTGAACTTAAAGAGATCTGCCTGCCTCTGCTCCCCCACCCCAGTGCTGGGATTAAAGACGTGTGCCACCACCGCCCTGATGCCATCAGATTTCTTAAATTCAAAAATCCGAACCCTACTACATCCTTAGGGAAGCTCCTTAGCCCTTGTGGGAATCTCTTCCTTTATAAGATGGGGAAAATAGCAAAGGACAAGAAGCGAGTTAAGATCAATTAATTAGATGAGCTGTTACCAGCAAAGTGCTTGGCGCTTTGTCAGCTCCACGGTGAGCGCTTGCTGCTTTCCGTGTGTGTGTGTGTGTGTGTGTGTGTGTGTGTGTGTGTGTGTGTGTGTGTGTTGAGAAGCTGGTTGCCGGGTGCCTCCTACAAGGCCTAACCAGAAGTGCTCAGTGCTCCAGGCCAGGTACTCTGCTTGTTCCTGAACTGGCAGGAGGGCCTTATTGATAAGATCCTAAGGACCCTGAAGGAATCGCTTATGAATTTTATTCTTACTGTTGTTTTGAGGAATTTCCTGTCCTATCTATTTGTCCATACTGTTTCAAATGTAGGCAATTTTTTTAACATCTGGTTATTAAATGAGCCTATGGAACACCAAAGAAAATGATGGTTTTTGGTAAAGTTCCATAGCCACAAAGGCCGTTTGTTTTAAAGTGCCGTTTTTTACTCACTGGGCTCTCAAAAAAGGCCACTTAGACCCAAATCCATTCACTCTGGACTGTTCTCTCAGACGTTTCTTCAGCCTCTATGTGTCGAGCACCAGCTGTGCACTAGGCACTGGGCCAGGCCCCTTTTGTCCTCAAGATCTGTCTCGTGGAGGAACCGACAAGACGGTGCAGTGAGGAACGGCACTGGCATCAGCCTGGTGACCTGAGTTTGATGGAAAAGAGTAGTGACTCCCACAGTTGTCCTCCGACCTTCACACGCATGCCATGGCATGCACACACATGCACATGTAATTAATTAATTAATTTATTATTTATTTATTTATTTATTAAAGATTTTTGGCTCTTCCCCGCCTCCGCCTCCCATATCCCTCCCCCTCCCCCAATCAACTCTCCCTCTCCCATCAGCCCGAAGAGCAGTCAGGGTTCCCTGCCCTGTGGGAAGTCCAAGGACCACCCACCTCCTTCTAGGTCTAGTAAGGTGAGCATCCAAACTGCCTAGGCTCTCACAAAGCCAGTATGGGCAGTAGGATCAAAACCCAGTGCCACTGTTCTTGACTTCTCAGCAGTCCTCATTGTCCGCTATGTTCAGCGAGTCCGGTTTTATCCCAGGCTTTTTCAGACCCAGGCCAGCTGGCCTTGGTGAGTTCCCGATAGAACATCCCCATTGTCTCAGTGTGTGGGTGCACCCCTCGCGGTCCTGAGTTCCTTGCTCATGCTCTCTCTCCTTCTGTTCCTGATTTGGACCTTGGGGTTGTAGTCCGGTGCTCCAATGTGGGACTCTGTCTCTGTCTCCTTTCATCGCCTGATGGTTAATATCCAGGAGGATGACTATATGTTTGTCTTTTTTAATTTTTTTTAAACTTTATTTTATGTGCATTGGTGTGAAGGTGTCAGATCCCCTGGAAACTAGAGTTACAGACAATTGTGAGTTGCCATGTGGGTGCTGGGAATTGAACCCGGGTCCTCTGCAAGAGCAGTCAGTGCTCTTAACCACTGAGCCATCATCTCCCTAGTCCCTGTAATTAATTTTTAAACACTAAGAAAAGACTTCATGAAAGATGTTTCTCATTGCAGAGAAGTGAACTCAGTGCCGACATGGGTTGTGAGTTAGGTAGAGTTGAAGTGACCTTCCAAGTTTCCTGAGATAATCACTTCCCATCACGTGAAGCACTTTTATGTTACCAGAGACCTCACAACAAGCACTTTAGCCAGATGAGCATGCCCGGCTTTGCAGAGTCGCTAACAGGGAAGGAAGTGACCACTTGCAGTGGCCACAGTAGGCTCATTACATGAGGTTTCTGGACTGACCACACTGGCACGCCCCTGCAACCCCAGCAGTCCAGAGGCAGGTGCAGGAGGAGCAGACCCTGGGTTTTAGCGCTCAAACCAAGACAGGGCTGAGGAGATGGCGCAGTGGTTAGAGCACTTGCCATGATAATGGGAAGTCAAGAGTTGGGGTCCCTAGCATCCGTGTAAATGCTGGGTGAGGACAGACACTCTCCTGTAATCCCAGAGCTCTGCAAGGTAAAGATGCAGGTTGCTTGAAGCAAGCTGGATAGTTTGACTGGTTGTATTGGCCAATTCCTGGTTTGGTTCAGAGTCCTGCCTGAGTAAGGAGAGAACAACTGAAAAGTCACCTACACATGGGCGCTGACATGCATGTGAACATGTATCTGTACACTCAGATGCATATGTATACGTGTGTGTGTACAGAGGAGACTGCATTGCTTTGAAAATGGGATTGGGCACGAGCCAGTTTCTGCTGACCCCAAGGGACCTCTTGGGTGCCCTCTACCTTCTCCCTGCTTGGCTCTTGTACTTGAAGCGTCTTATTTCAGTTTGAACAAAACCGTTGAGGAGATGGGGTTCAACCAGACAGTTGAGAGGTAACTGAGGTTTGGGTGGCTATGGCCTCGTCATCCACTGGGGGATCTAGAGCATACAGGGTGCTGGAGGCAGCCATGGTGGTGGCCTGGGTACTGCCTCAGCCTGGGCACATGTGGCAGTGGCAGACTCAGTCCCAATGCTTGTCTCTCCTGCTGCCATGGTCTGCTCTGCCACCTTATGGGCCACGTGGGGAAGGAGGGGAGTGAGTTTCCAGTCTCCTTGTCCATTTGCTCAGAAGCTGCAGTCAGAAGATATGATTTGGGGGCTTGAGATCTGGAAAGTCAGGAGCCAAGAGGAAGAAGTTTTTTGAGGCTCTTTCTAGGTGGGCATCTCTTCCTCGTCCCTTTGAGAGTCAGTGTTAAAAAGAGACCATTGTTTTGGGGGCAGAAGGCATGTACCCAGCTAAGGAGGGGGTAGTCTGTGAAGGTTTGGGGTTCTTCCAGTCCAGGGGGTTAGTCTGTGAAGGTTTGGGGTTCTCCCAGTCCAGGGGGTAGTCTGTGAGGTTTGGGGTTCTCCCAGTCCAGGGGGTAGTCTGTGAGGTTTGGGGTTCTCCCAGTCCAGGGCAGGATAGCACTGATGCCTGTGTGCTCCATGCTGCAGCTGTTGGACGAGTATCTTCGTCTCATTCATGTCAAGTTGGGAACTGCAGTTTCTCATCAAATGGAAAGACTTTGTCCCACTTCCTCTACAAACCTCATTCCAGAAAAAAGGGATTAGTCAGCAGATCTCTGTGAGTTGGAGGACAGCTTGGTCTACAGAGTGAGTTCCAGGACAGGCTCCAAAAGCTACAGAGAAACCCTGTCTTGAAATACCCCCCCCCAAAAAAAGAAATTTTGTAAACTGGGGAGTCCTATATCAGAGAAAGACAATATTTCATATAATTACTCCAACTGCCAGCTAATATAATTTTTAAAAAATGCACATAGAGAGCCATGGTACACAGTTGGAACTCCAGCACTCTGGAGGCAGAGCTAGAAGCCTGGATTACCTATAAGACCCTGTTTCTAAAAAATAGAGGGGCGGGAGACCTTGCATTTCTTTATATCTTTAGTAATGATCATAATATTGAAAATTCTATAGTTATTGGGAGGTGACACTGTGCCAGACACAGCTGATGCTTCCACCAACTCTTGTGATAGCCTTGACGGTTTGTTACTGAGTCTGGAACCAGCTCTGTCTGCCCCCAGCCTGGGGGTTTTCCGTGGATCTTCATCCTCCTATGGCGCGTTTGAGCTGTCTAAAAACCCTGAGTTTTGGTCCTCCTGGTATCCCAGGAAGTCCGTAAGGCTGTTCTCCCTTTACCCAGTTTGCAGCTAAGAATCCCTCTGATGGTGTCCCAAGCTACGCACTTATTTTCTTGCTTCCTGGGCGAGCTTGGTTTCCAGGACAGAACGGTTTCCAGAAACAATTTGGAAAGAGGGTTCTCCTGCATCTGTCAGGGCAGGGAGCACCCCTGGCTTTGCTGCTGGCCTGGTAAGGCCCTGGTGTGGTCTCCAGGTCCACAAGCGTGCCCCTCTGCCCATCCTCTGCCTGTGTGAACGACACACTTGCGCCTGTCCCTTTGATTTTGCGGAAACTGAAAGCATGTCTCCTCCGATGCAGGCTGACGTGCTTCTTTATAAATGCTTGGGCATTGCTATTGATTTTTGGCTGAGGAGTTTGAAATCCTATCTCTTAGACTCATGAGATTTCCCTGCTGCAGCAAGAATGCATTGTCATTCTTAATATAGCCAGTCTCTGACACAGTATTCATATCAAGCTTCCGAGGAGTGGCGTCAGCACAGCCTCGGGGATGGTGCCTGGGCTGGTGGGGGTGACTGCCACAGCTGTGCCTCCCCTTCTCTGTCCCCACCACGCTATCTTCTCTTGAGAAAATCTCCAGCTAAAGGGCCGGAGACCACGAGGAAGAGACAGCAAGCCTAAGAGGAGTTGATTTCCAGCCTTCGTTCTAGGTTTTCAGTGACCCAGAGAGGGGCAAGAGCCTGCCTAAGTCACACAGTTTGTGGCAGGGGCACTGGAACCATGTCCTCCTTTGCTCTTCTATGTGGAAGGTCACCAAGGATCTGGCCTCACAGCTCCAGGGTTGTAAATGTGTGTGAGACAATTTGGTACAAGGAACAAGATTGGGTCATGGTGGTCAGCAAGAACTCATGCCCTTGCCTTGGTATCCAGGAGACTAACTACGTTTTTGGAGAGTTTCAAGTTTGCAAAGATGAAGTTTTTGGGTTTTTGATGTTGTTGTTGTATTTATTTAGTTATTTAGGAGGCTGGGTTTCTCTGTGTAACAGTTCTGGCTGTCTTAGAACTCACTCTGTAGACCAGGCTGGCCTTGAACGCCTGCTTCTGTTTCCCGAGTGCTGGGACTAAAGGTGTGGGCCACCACCGTTTGGCTAAAAGGTTCAGATTTAACGTAAAAATCTCACGACTTTTGAAATGTTGACAGCTGGTTCTGAAGCACATGTGGGTTCACATACACCTAGTGTGGCTTCCAGCAAGGCCACAGCTGTCGGCTGAAGGCCATTGTCCTGTCTCAGTCCCAGCTAGAGGCTGCCCTGCTGCCCCACCTGTCTTGGTGCCTTGACTTCTACCTCATGTGGGGCCTTTCTCACTTAGGGTTCTATAGATGTGATAAAATACATGACCAAAAGCAGCCTGGGGAGGAGAAGGTTTAATTCAGCTTCAGCTCTCAAGTCCCACTCATGGAGGGAAGTCCTGGCAGGAACTCAAGGCAGGAAGCACAGCAGAGGCTGCGGGAGGAACGCTGCTCAATGGCTTGCTTTCCATGGCTTGCTCAGCCTGTTTTCTTATCCCATCCATAACCAGCTACCCCTGGGGTGACATTTCCCACATTGACTTGACTCCTCTCATAGCAATCATTAATCAAGAAAATGCCCCATAGACTTGCCTACAGGTCAATCTTATGGAGCCATTTTCTTTTTCTTTCATTTATTTATTTATTTATTTATCTATTTATTTATTTATTTATTATGTATGCAACATTCTGCCTCCATGTATGCCCACATGCCAGAAGAGGGCGCCAGATCTCATTACAGATGGTTGTGAGCCACCATGTGGTTGCTGGGAATTGAACTCAGGACCTTTGGAAGAGCAGGCAATGCTCTTAACCACTGAGCCATCTCTCCAGCCCCTGGAGCCATTTTCTTAATTAAAATTCTCTTCCCAAATATGTCTAGGTTTGTGTCGAGTTGATGTACCTTCTTCGCCATCCCTCTTTGTCTTCAGCAGCGGTCTCAAGGAGCTGGACCCTGGCATCTTGAGCTAACTCCCGTCTCCAGCTCTGTGTGTGTGGTCCTTCAGTGACCCGGCTCTTCCTCACCAGCCCTGCTCTGAGTTCCAGTTTACACACACACCCGGGGTGTGCAGGGCTGACCCACACTCCTTGGGCTTTGCTGAGAAGACGGTCCTCAGAATCTGCAGGGTGTGTCACTAAATAGGTTCCCACTGAGGGGTCTTGTCCTCATAAATGCTAACGTGTAAGCCAAGAGGAGTGGGGGTGGAGTTGTGACCACTTCTAGTCACCCTGAAAAAGCAATAGATGTAGGCTTCTGAGATTCTGCCTTGTCATTAGGTGTTTAGAAAGAAGAAAATGATATTTCTTTCCCTCCTTCCTTCTCTCCATTCATGCCCCCCCCCTCGTTGTGTGATATGTTACTCTTTTACTCTTTTGGCTTCTTGGGGGGCCTACCACCCAGCTCCCAAATAAATCACATGGAGGTCATACTTTCTTATGAATGCCTGGCCCTAGCTTGGCTTGTTTCTAGCCAACTTTCCTTAACTTAAATTATTCCGTCTATTTTTTGCCTCTGGGCTTTTCCCTTTTCTTCTGTGTATCTTACTTTCACTTTTACTCCGTGGTTGGCCCCAGACACCCTCCTCCCCTTGTTCTCTCACTGTTCCCTCTCCTCAGGTCTCCTTTTATTTTATCCTCTCTGCCTGCCAGCCCCGCTTATCCTTTCTCCTGCCTCGCTATTGGCTGTTCAGCTCTTTATTAGACCATCAGGAGTTTTAGACAGGCAAAGAATCACAGCTTCACAGAGTTAACCAAATGCAGCATAAACAGAAGTCACACACTTGAAAATAATATTCTCCAACACCACCTACCCTCCCTCTCTCCCCCCTCCCTCCCTTTTTCTTGAATCAGGTCTCATATAGTCCCAGATGGCATCAAACTTGCTCTGTAGCAGAGACTGGCTTTGAACTCCTAATCCTGTCTTTGCCTCCAAAGTACTATGTCTATAGGCATGGCCCACCATGCCCACTCTAAAAAGGTTGTTTTTTTTTTCATAATTATAAAATCATTTTGTTAAAACCATAGGAAGTTGAAAGGCAGAAGACAGCTGGTGGAACTGTGCCCCTCACCCCTGTTCCAGGCTTCCCTTCAGAGACCTAAGAAAGGCTGGAGAGACCTTCAGCTTGGGGATGTGCTGACAGGCAGAGTCCTGGGCTGGGAGGGTTTGTGAATGTCCTCCCTGTAGCTCTTAGGGCTGACCTACCTGCACACCAGCCACCGCGGTCCTTGTTGGATCTAGCAGGTGAGTGCCTTCTGAGGGAAGCCTGGGTCCAGTCAAGGTGCCACTCCCTGCCCTGAGGAGCAGCCTACAGAGACTGTTGCCTCTACTGGACCCTCAGAACCTTCAGTTAGACCCACCTTGAGAGCCCTGCCCCTGCCTCTTCCCTCTTCGTCCTCACCTGGTGCTCCCCTCTGCACCACACTATGGCCAGGAACTCAGTGTGCTCAGGAGAGGCCCTGAGAAGGCCCAGGAAGGACTCAGGGAGGAGGCCATCAAGCCAGAGTTTGGCAGGAAGCAGACTAGAGGCCTGGCTAAGGCACAGGCCCATGAGAGACCTCTGGGTCCCTGTTTCCTTGCTGGAAATTGAGGAAGGAACCCCATTAGCAAGCCATGAAATCAATGCAGTCGGCCCCTGCAGCAAAATGAGCAAAGAGCGAGTGAGCAGGGGAAGCTACCACACTCACAGCCATGGATGTAGTTTGTAGAGCAGGTGTTTAGCCTCACATCCGTGAGTCCTAATAAGGGGCCATGTCACACAGCATGTTTTTCTTGCTTCAGGTTGCAGTTTGAGATATTCTGGGCTGTAGTGACACACGCCCTTAATCCCAGCACTCGGGAGGCAGAGGCAGGCAGATCTCTGAGTTTGAGGCCAGCCTGTTCTACAGAGCTAGTTCCAGGACAGCTAGCTACACAGAGAAACCTTGTCTCAGAAAAGAAAGAGTGGAGGGGTTAGATGGCCTAGAATCACTCTTCTGGTTTTTTGTTTTGTTTTTGAGACAGGGTTTCTCTGTGTCACAATCCTGGTTGTCTTGGAACTCACTCTGTAGACCATACTGGCTTCGAACTCACAAAGATCCTCCTGCCTCTGACTCTTGAGTGCTGGGATTAAAGGTGTGCTCCACCACTGCCTGGTTGAAGCACTCTTCCTGGCTACATGGCACAAATGTGTGGTTCCTGAGTTGAACTGACACGAGCAAATTGTATAATCTCTCTGAGACTCGGTTTTCTTTCCTGAGCAATGGGCTCAAAGCCACAGCCAGCACAGAAGGCTGGTAGGACTTGGGGCATGATGCCATCAGTGCCATCATCTCCATAGAGGAGGAGGGCATGTGCCTTCTAGCCAGTCTTCAGATGGAAGGAAGAGAACACAGGGTCCCTTGTACCTCAGTCCTGAGTCTGACTTCCATCCAGGGAGCCTGGCTCTCTCCCTGTACTGTCATGCCCTCTAGGGGAGTAGGGCCCAGAACTCTTCTGCTTGTCCCCCACTGTGCCGAGCAGGAGCCGGTTGTGCCCTGGCTTGGATGAAGCGGGTCTCATCTCATAAGCATGACTTTGCTCCCCTTCGCTCCCTTGCTACTAAAAAAAATAAAAATAAAAACAAAAATCCTCACAATCCGTGCAAGCTAAGTCTGTGAAGTGTTAAAAAAGAAAACTCAGAAATGGGAAGAAGAAGAAAAAAAAAAAAGACAGAAATGATCTGTGAAGGAACCTGCCTGGCCAGGCAGGCCCTGCTGAGTCGGGAGCTCTGAGGTTAGAAGAAGGGAGGAGAGAGGAGAGGAACAAGGGCACCTGCCTTCCTCAGGCTGAGTCCAGAGAAGCAGGAGAGGAGCCGGAGGAGGCCCGGAAGTCCTGAGTGGGGCAGTTGCAGGCTGGCAGGAAAAGCAAGGGCCTTGGTTGGACGTTGGGGGCAGGCTTTGTGCTTGGGAAGGCTGAAGGCGCTGCTGCTCCGCCCTGCCTCACTCCTTCCCCCCCCCCCCCGAGGTGCAGATGGCCACATTTGCAGGTTAACTGCAGCAGCTGGAGATGCATTATTAGTTTCCTGCTGCTCCTTCATATTTGCTTGGATTTTTTTTTTTTAACGGCAACATAATTTACAACCGGTCCACCAGCGTCAGAGCTGGCACGTTCTAAATCCGCATCAGATTTATGTAATGCCGTTGCTTATCAGTGAATGAAGTCATAATTATTGCTTTGTACCATTAAATAGCATAAATATATAAACTGTTATACAAATTGCAGCAAACGTTCCCTCTGGGGAGCTCTAGACCAAGTTTAATGTCGTGCATTTGTCTGGGATGGCAGTTTCCGTGGTATATAATAATGTTGATAAATTTTCCTGCAGCAAGTGACATTTTAAAGCATTAATTTTGATGCTCGAAAAATCCTAAAGAATACACAGGATGGTCAGACTGGTGCTGTAAGGACCACTGAGTGAGGCTACGCGTTGCCTGCGGAGGAGGACGCTTGAGAGAGCAATGGGTGGCGCGTGGCACCTCCCAGCTCTCCTCTGTAGTCAAGATCACCCCCTTCGTCTCTCAACTCCCCAAGGAAGGCAGCAGATACATTTTCTGTGGCAGTGATGATAATTAATTTCAAAAAATTCAAATAGATTCACTTCTGCCTTAAATTTGAGGTGTGCAAAGGAAGGTGGAGGGAGGGGCATGGAAAATGCACAATTGGTGGGGATGGTCCTCGTAGTAACCTCCTTCCCAATTATGTAAATTCTGTGTGGGGTGAAAAAAAAGTCCCCATCCTAATTAGAGATGCAACACCTGGCCTCAGACGAAGCTTCAGATGCCAGGCGTGCGGCTGCATAGCCTCCTAAAGCCATTAGCGGCGGGAGAGCGACTTTTGCGGGAAGCCCCAGGACAGCTGACGGCATTTACCTGGTGTGCTCTTTGGAGAGCTGGTGGCCTGTGCAGGGTTGGAGAGAGGGCTCACCTTCTGCCTTCGGGAGAAGGCATGCGAGCTTCAGGAACCCTCCTGGGTCCCCTCACCACTCTGGAGCTGACCCTGAGCAATGGAGAGTATGACTCAGTCTCCCTGCCCCTCCAAAACCTGGACCTCGGCCTGCTGGAGCATTCTTGGAGAGGCCTGTCACCCGTTTTCAGCGTCTGCCCTGCATTTTCCTGACTTTCACATTGAGAATGGGAGAGTCCTCTGGCAAGCGACGCAGCTCTTCCTGGTAACTGGGAGTCTTTAGTGTCCTCTTTTGGCATGAGGCCATGTCACACATCCCGGGGCCTTAAGGTTGGGGGCCTCTTGTAGCTAATTCTGTGTGTGGAAGTAGCCTAGGTCATCTTCAGATGAGAGCATTTATCCTGGGGGTTGGGGGGGGAGTGGGCGGTGCTCTGGAATACTCTTATTGCCAGGGACAGCAACTGTCAGTGTCAGAGATGAAACTGTCACCAGCGCAGGTGCTCAGAGCAATTCATGATCCGAGAGCCCTCCGCAATGGATATGAAGAACAATAAGAACTAAGACCTGTTGGCTACAGCCCTTGAAAGCCGGGGCCGTTTTTACCCAAGCCCATCCTGACTCCTGACTATCCTGACTTATAGACTTCTCCTGTGGTCAGCAGCGTGCTGAGAATGCCAGGTGACCCCACCCCTCCCCCACCCCCATTGTTGGCAGGGAAGAAGTTAGATAACTTTCCTAAGGTTACGCAGCATACAGAAAACCAGCACGGATGCTTCCTAGCCACACGGGCCAAGCTCTGTCTTCCCTCTTGCTTTGCTTTAAAGAGCGAATTCTCCTCAGCCAGGTTGGGGACTTAGGGTGCAGGCCAGCAGGGACTGGAGAGGATCTCAGACCACACTCTTCACAGCTGAGCCTGTGAACTTTCCCCATGCGTCCGTGTCTGCTCACGGCGGCAAAGCTAGGCACACGTTTTCTGCGTGAGCCGCTCGTTCTGATGTCTCGACCTTGACTGTAAACCTTGAACTCTGTAATGAAATCCCACATTTATTCCTTTAT
The DNA here is from genome assembly GCF_014885135.2 of Alexandromys fortis. NCBI lineage: Eukaryota > Metazoa > Chordata > Mammalia > Rodentia > Cricetidae > Alexandromys > Alexandromys fortis. The sequence goes on along the minus strand of NW_026068054.1, from coordinate 811,822 downwards.
CTCCTGCCTGTGTGTGGTAAAGTCCTTCGGAGACCAGCATTTAATGTTCTGGGACCTTGTCCCCTCGTGGCCAGGAGTGATGGAGTCCCCCCTTTCACGAAATGAGGGCTGTGGGCTTAAAGAGGGGATTGGTGCACCAAGGACACCCCCACAGAACACTTTTTTTTTTTAAATCACAGAACATTTTGTGAGTGGAGAGCTTTTCTCGGAAAAAAACGGGGAAGTAATGATCTAAGTGAATTATTAAAATGGCTTAAAGTTAAGTGGAGAATAGCTAGAAGGGAAGAATGTGTTGCCCTTGTTTACGGAGTCGGAAAGCATTAATTGTGCGGCTACTGTATGCAGTGTGTGCTGGAGAGCTGTCCACTTGTCGTGCTGGACAGCCTGTTTGCCAGTGGACAGCTTGACGTCTCCTGGCAAGCAGTCTGGCTCCTCATTGTGTGACTTTACCAGTCAGGGTTGAACTGAATGGTCCTTATTCAGCTACTAATGGAAACTCTCTCTCTGTGTCTCTGTCTCTCTCTCTCTTTCTCAGACAGGGTCTTTATGTAGCCCTGCCTGTCCTGGAACTCTCTATATAGACAGAGATCTACTTGCCTCTGACACCCGAGTGCTGGATTAAGGGCATGTGCCTCCATAGCCAGCTAGTGGAATTTTTGTTTGTTTTGGTTTTTTTAGTTTGTTTTTTGTTGTTGTTGTTTTGTTCAAGACAGGGTTTTTCTGTGTCTATGTACCAGTCCTGGCTGTCCTGGAACTTGCTTTGTAGACCAGGCTGACTTTGAAGTTACTGAGAGCCGCTTGCTTCTGCCTGCCAAGTGCTGGGATTAAAGGTGTGTGCCACCACCACCTGGTACTAATGGAAAATCTTTTTTTTTTCTTCTTTCGAGACAGGGTTTCTCCATAGCTTTAGGGCCTGTCGTGGAACTAGCTCTTGTAGACCAGGCTGGCCCCAAACTCACAGAGATCTGCCTGCCTCTGCCTCCCGAGTACTGGAATTAAAGGCGTGCGCCACCACTGCCCAGCGCTAATGGAAATTCTTAATGATTGCAATTAGAATCTTCTGGGGGTCCAGAGCTCGAGGTTTAGGCTGCATCATGTACTGTACCGGAACACTCCGTCAGACTTTCTAGAAGAGGTATCTCTCAGTCATCCAGTGTCAAGAAGTCTTGGTTGGCATCTGTAGGCACTGAGGAGTCCAGAGGGCCTGTGGTCACTAACTTTTTGGTCTAGTCTATCCTTCACAGACAAACCCATTCACCTACATGAGTAGTACAAAGTCATTTTGCACCCATTCTTCAAAATCATCAATGAAAGTAATTTCGGAGGCTCACTGCAGTCTGCCCATGGCCGCTTTTCTTGCTCAGGCTTGGGCATTGGATGGGTAGAGCAGGTGGCCACCCAGACCAGCAACATAGATGTCAGGACTCGGCAAGATGCCACATAGTTCATGGGCTTCAAGCAGGGTGAACAAGATGGCAAGGGTGTGTGGTGGCCAGGGTCCAGTTTGCACCGGCTGTCACGTGCTGGGGTGCCCTCCTCAAGCCTGCCCTTCCCCTTCCGTGGCCTCCACCATCTTGACCTATACCCTGGAGCAGAGAGCAAGCTCTCTTCAAAAGCCTGAGTGGCCACTTACACTGTCACTTTGGCCTTTTTTGACTGGTGCTAAGAAGCTCGAGGTGTCACATCTATAAAATAGGACTGGGGCTGGTTCAGTGGTGAAGGGCCCTTGCTGCTCTTGCAAAGGATCCAGGTTTAATTCCCAATGTTCACAAGGCAGCTCACAGCCATCTGTAACTCCAGTTGCAGGGTATTTCCTACCCTCTTCTAGCTTCCTTGGGTACCAGGCACACACATGGTACATACACACATGTGCAGTACAAACACTCATGCACATGAAATTAAAATAAATAAATCTTAGCAAGGCGGTGGTGTTGCACACCTTGAATCCCAGCACTTGGCAGAAGCAGGCAGATCTCTGTGAGGTGGAAGCCACCCTGGTCTACAAAGTGAGTTCCAGGACAGCCAGAGCTGTTATACAGAGAAACCCTGTCTCGAAAGACCATAACATAATAACAATTATTATTATAATAGTAACAATAGCAATAATAATAATAATACAGCAACAACAATAGTGATAATAACAATAATATCTTTATAAAATATGAGTAAGAATTGTTCCTTTCCCAGCAGACTTATAAGGCTGCAAGAGACATATGTTTCAGGGAGCCAGAGGCTCCTTGGCCTGCTCCTGGATAACACATAAGTTCAGAATTGAGTTCCTAGAACCTTAGACAAAGCCACTTAACATGTTTAAGCGGTGTCGGTTTGTCTGTCTATGCTGTGTGCTGCTGTGGGGAGCAGCCGACTCACTAGGACCCTGCTTCTCTGCAATTCTGCTGGACAGTTTCCATTTAATAGAGACCCAGGGAGGTCAGAAGCGCTGTGCCCCATCCCTGCTTGTTATCTGCGCCAGCGCTGCACCTATACCCAGTGTCTGCAGGGTAGAGGAACTCCCCAGACTGTGCTCCCGGCAAGGTGGAGGCATCCTCCTGTCCCTCCTGCATACCAGCATCTCCCAGCCTCCCCCAAACCCTCCCAAGAGCACTCTTCTTGAGAACACTATACTCACTTCTGTACTCCAACATGTTCTTAGGCCCACCCCCAGGAAGTCATCCATCCATCCATCCATCCATCCATCCATCCATCCATCCATCTGTTCATCCGTTCACTGACTTGGCGTTCCTGTATCTATTATGCAACAGACAGATTAGGGCATTTCTTCCTCTTGCAGTGGCCTCTGCCCGTCATCTACTCCCTTAGGGACTTGGCTCCTTCCTGCTGCCTGCTTTATGCTTATCCCACGCCTGCCACCTCCCTCCTGCTCAGACAGAGTGCAGACACCATCAAAAGCTCACACCCTAAGAGTACAGCATGCAAAGACCTCCGAAGCTGAACATGTATAGAGAGCAGACTTGATACCCCTTGCCACACCCCACACTGCCTGCCTTTGCCTTTCTGCCGCCTCCAGGGTAGCACCATCCCCACCTTGGGATACCTTTTGTTATTTGTCTGATGCACCCGTGTCTCCTGGTATGCCTAATATAGTATACCGTCCATTGGCTAAGTCAGTGGATGGATGGCTCGGGTGTGGGGCTGGCTAGGGAGGGGGGAAGAGATGGCTATAAGTGTAGACAGATTTAAGGACCTGGTAACTCAACAAGACTAATTGCAATCCTAACACAGATACGAATACAGCAGTGACTGATAGGCTGCTCTCCTCAATGCTCATAGCTGCCTTTCCTGGTCCCGGAGCCAGCCTGTGGCCCTGCTCTCCAGATCTGAGTGAGATGTGGATAGGTCTGCGATCGCTCAAGGTCACTTAGCCAGTAAGTGTGGGTCACTGTGACCTGGGCCTGTCTAGGCTGAGTCTGGAGCTGGCGCTGGGACCTCACTTCCTGCTGCTTTAAGCCCTGGGCAGTCTTTCTTCAGCTGGGCCAGCTGGACATAAGCTCAGCGGGCGATAGAGCTGAGCTGTCCTTGGCGGGCACTGCCCCTGCCTCGCCACCCCCACCCACCTGCCAGGAGCGCCAATCCTCCTGGGCATCGCAGAGCCTTCTGTGCTCCTCTCCAAAGGACAGGGCATATTTCTTCCCAACCCTCTTAAGACCCAGCCCGCACTGGAGGCTTCATCATCATGCAAATTAGCAGGATTGGATCCGCTCCTGCGGAGGACTCCGGGGGCGGCAGAAGGACGGAGGCCAGTGGAAGGGGGGGAGCGCACAGGGCTGGTGCCAGCAACATGCCACCCTGGGGAGGCTGCTGGGGATGGGGGAGAGGGCTGAGGCTGGGCCAAGGCAGGCTCCCAGCACTGTTGCTGAAGATGGAACCAAGAAAGGCGTTCTTCTCGGATTTACTCTTTGTGGATTGAGCCCTTTTATGATTCATCAGTAAGTAAATATCAGCTGAGGGGTGATTTGTTTCTAACAAGCTTATAAAATACTGGCGTCGTTTGTGGCTTGTTGGAGTGCTGATTATAAACACTCCCCCATGCCCACTCCTCCGTCAAATTAGCATTCAACGAACAAACAGTGGATCTTTCTACTGCTTTCTGCCCTGTCTTCAGGCGCCGGAGGGATGAGTAGGCGACAGGAAGGCTTGGACCCCAGACTGGAATATTCAGCACCTACTTAGACTTTCAGGGGTGAAGAGTTGACCCCCTTCGCTGAGCCCTTCAAATGTGGGGACACTGAGCCCTCTGAGTCCAGCTGGTCCTCTCCCATGTCTCACTGCCAAGTTTCCTTGTGACCCGGCTTCTCCCCGCCCCCGAGCCTGTCATCTTCAATCTCATGGAGACTGCAGATCTGGTCGGGCTGCATCTGGCCCTCAGCACTTGGAGCGGCTGCCTGCCCCCAGGGGTCCCGCCTGGACCCAGCCAGAGGCCTCTGCTGCTAAGAACATCTGAGCAGGTCATGGGGTCTGTCACATGCCCGCTCCTCACCCACGAGAGCTCACCCATCAGAACTGGCCTGCATTCTCCCTTCCTCCTGGCCTCCGGCTTTGTGGTCAGGAGTCATGTTAGTTGCATTTGGCTGTCCAGGACATGCGCCTACAGCACCTTCTCCCCATCCCCCAGCCTTACATGTGCTACAGTTGATGCCTGACATGAGAATACGTGGCCACTTACCTTGTTCAAACGTCATCATTGTCGTGCTGAGCAACTATGGTTTGCCAAGTGCCCAGCAGGTGTCTGCCAAGCCATAGGAAGGCATGCCATCACTCAGCCAGCCAGAAACGGGGCTTTTTCCACCACAGTGGCAGAGCCTGGATTTGGAAGGTGACCCAGCCCCCCCTGAAAGGTGAGAGAACGCAGTCAAGGCAACAGGGAGCAGCCTGCCCCCATGTAGGTCTTTGCGGGCCTCCTGCTGCTAGAGCTGCCCACATGAGGGTAGCTACCACAGCCTATAGTCTCTTTTAATATCATATTTTTATTAGTTCTTTGAGAATTTTATGCCTGTGTAAAATGTATTTTGATCATATCTGCCCCCCTCCTCCCAGATACATACCCAAGATCCCCTCCCAACTCCACGTCTCTCTGTATCTTTTTTTAAAAAATAATACGCGAGGTCCAATTCATGGTGCCCATATACTCATGGGTGTGGGGCCATTCACCGGAGCATTGTTGACCTGCCTGGTGTCAGATCCTTAATAAAAATAGGCTCACCTTCCTCTAGCGGCTATCAGCTGTCAACAACTCCTTAGCTAGAGGTGGGGGAGGGGGTCCTTGTGAACCCCTACTTCCTCCATGCGGACTGGTTTGATCCTGTGAAGGGCTGATGCAGGCCTCCACAGCGGCTCTCAGTTCATGAGGGTAGTGGTCCTGTCATTCAGAAGACAGTTTCTCTCAGGTCTTTTTTGACCCTATGCTCTTCAAATCTTTCTAATCCTCTTCCCTTCCATGATGTTCCCTGAGCCCTGGAGAGAAGTGGGTGTCTCCTTTATGGTTGGGCATTTCATCAACACTTATCCTCTGTGCCTTGACCAGTCTGCCTTATCCAGGGACCTGCAGGGCAGAAGTTGAGTGGGACTAGGAGATCTATGTTCCAGTCACCTCTAGTTATAGAGTGGGTACACTGTCAACACCACCACTGTCTCAGTCATTATTCACTGGCTTCTATTTTTTTAAATTAATTAATTTATTTATTATATATACACTTTCCAGGATACAGTGCCAGATCTCATTACAGATGGTTGTGAGCCACCATGTGGTTGCTGGGAATTGAACTCAGGACCTCTGGAAGAGCAGCTTAGTGCTCTTAACCTCTGAGCCATCTCTCCAGCCCCCTGGGTTCTACTTTTTATTTTAATTATTTTATCGGTTTTTTTCAAGACAGGGTCTCACTATATATCTCTGGCTGTCCTGGAACTCACTCTCTAGACCAGACCAGGCTAGACTTGAACTCAGAGATTGCCTGCCTCTGCCTTCCAAGTGCTAGGGTTGAAGGCATGTGCCGCTAAACTCAGCCTGAGTTTAATTTTTTAAATTAAAAGGCTTTAATTCTAGTTTATTACAAAAGCTATTTGTTCTCATTACAGAAAAGCTAGGCAGGGCAGCCAGGCAGCGCTAAGTGTCCTGCTGTTTGAAGGTGATCCCTTGGTTTCTTCCTGTGATCCTAGCAACTTTCTCTCCCCACCCCACAACCCAGCTAGTACTGGAGGGAGGGCATGTTTGTGTCCCCTGCTGGAGGCACTGCTGTTTCTAGGGGGGCGGCAGGAGCATGGACGGTACTAAATACTGTTTACTGTGGACACACACAGACATCACTGTCCCCCCACCCCACCCCAAGCTCTGTTCTCTGATTGAGTGTTGCTTGTGCTGGCAAGAGAAGAGAGTGTAGTCCACTCTTACCTCTGAGTGTGCCCTGGTGCAGAGTGGCATCTTGGTTCCCAGCCCATGCATGGCTGAGGACAGGAAGTATTCCTAGGAGGAAATGTGGAAGCCCAGCTCTACAGACATCTTTCAGATGGCCGCAAGGGCTTATGAAAATGCAGGGAGAGGTTCTGGCTTATATACTGGGCTAAAGGCCACTTGGACTCCTATTTCATCCTGGACTCTGGTCTTGTGTGTATATGCCTAGTCTCTATAGGGCTTACAGGATCTCTGCCCTTTTGAGCTCTGGGCAGGGAGAGGAAGCTTTATTCCAGAGTTCCACTGAAGGGACTCACACACTAGAGGCACAGTCTGGGTTTTGCGACTTGCCTGGGATTTGGTTTAAGGAGCTCCAAGGCTTTGCTAAGGCCCATCCCTTATATGAGCAGAGCGGTTAAAACACACAGTAAAGGCAGGGAAGTCAGCTTTAAGTGTCTTCTTTCCCTAGCAACCTGAGGTCACCACAAAAGGATGGGGAGCTGTAAGGATTTGCTGTAGGGAGAGATGCTGTAGAGGAAAAGCTTACTTTACTAGACTTCATAATGGCTCCGCAAATGTGCTACCAAGCACACGTCTCTGTGTGAGGGTGTGTGTGTGTGTGTGTGTGTGTGTGTGTGTGTGTGTGTGTGTGTGATGTCTAGTGGGAAGGGAAGTACCATCTTTCCATCAAGCAAGCCTTAGGACAGTACCAGGACTCTGGTTCATCATGGTCGACCTCTGCCGTTCCACCTCCCCTCAGAGTGTCCGTGGGCTCCCTGCCCCGAGTCTCAAGGCTTAATGTAGCATATAGGAAGGACCAAGGGGCTGGTGTGGGCCTAGCTGAGCCAGCCTAGGCCTCTGCATTTCTGAGAGCTTTGGTTTGGGATTCTTCCCCGCCCCTCCCCCCACCCCCGAGAGTTTTTGCATATGTTCTTTGGCTTGGCCTTTCAGGCTTTTCTTTCTCAGCAAGCTTGCTATGGGAAAGAGAGTCTCATTGGCTTCTGTCACCCCCATGTGTCCTGCACGTCTGCCATGGTCAGTAGTTAAGTGATCATGTTGATGGTAACAATACTTGCTATAACCGGCAAGGGCACACAGTAGCCTTGTGAGGCAGAGAGGGCACTGGTCTCTGGGTGCTGCCACCAGCCTAGAGCCCTCAGCTTGTGGGTGGTGGTTGGCTCTCAAGCTATGAATGCTGCGCTTGCCTGGGAAGTGCCAGCTGAATGTAACGAGTAGGCAGAAGACAGCCAGGACCAGCTAAGAGCAGCATACTGGCTGGGACATGACTCATGGAAAGACTAGTCATTATGTGTGGTGTCTAGGGATGGCAAATGGCATCTCAAATGGTGTGGGGTGCCACCATGTCCCATGTGCTGTAGAGCTGATCCATCACCAGAGCCATGAGATACGGGAAGCGTGAGTCAGCAGCTAATCAACACAACCCAGGCTTCATTGAACATCTTCTGCGTATCTACCTGGGGCTTCTAAAGACTAATTTATTGGCTGGGGTTGTCTAGGTTGCAAACGATAGAAAGTTCAGTAGACACAAGCAGAGAATACTCTCATTTGTTGTAACAGGTCAGCTCACTTTGTGTACAGTAGGCATCTCTTAGACACTTGGCTAGGAGGACAGACGTATAGGTAAGAGAGAACTGCCTGAGTGAGGAAGGTGGGGCCAGGTGGTGGGTAGGTGAGGCCTGGGCAGAAGGGAGTAGCTGCAGGTTCTCCAGAGTATGCAGTTGAGCTGGAAAGTTTGTCTGGTCGGCCTGTACTGCACAGACCGGTGTGGGGGAGCCTGGGCAGCTGTGGGGGACGAGCCAGGTGGATAGAACTAAGATGCGGAGTCAGATGGTGGAGGTGCTATTTTGTTCTCTCCGTTTTTCTTTTTCTTTTTCTTTTTTTCCTTCCCTTTCCCTCTCTCCATGTTTGTTTGCTTTTTTGTTTTGTTTTGTTTATTTGTTTCTGTTTGTTAAGGCAGGGTTCTCTGTGTGGCCCTGGCTGTCCTGGAACTCATTCCATAGACCAGACTGGCCTCGAACTCTCAGAGATCCACCTGCCTCTGCCTCCTGAGTGCTGGGATTAAAGGCACGTGCCACCACGCCCAGCTTTTTTTTTTTTTTAAGGAATCTAGAAAAATGCCATTTCTGGAAAGGAAAAGACGCCATGGAAACCAGAGCTATATGGGGCTGGAGGTGGGGTGTGCATCTTACCACCGTGCAAGACCTGATGTCCACATTTCCTCCCAGCCTGTTGAGCTCGCTTGAGCAGCAGAGGTTCCCTGTATGTTTTCTGCCGTGATCTCTAGCGACTCAGCAGGAAGCCTGCTTCCCTCCTTCTAGTCCACTCTGGTCACCTGTCTCCTGCCCTTCTGGGCTAGGGGCTGTTAGGGCTCTTGCTCTGAACTACCTCATCCTGATCAATGGGATCATCAAAGACCCTCGCCCACCTCACCTGCAGGGCAGATGGCAGCACAGCCAGAGACCAGCAGCAAGGCTACAGGGCCCTGAAATGCCCAGGTGCTGCCACCAAAGCATCCTGAGGACGTGTCTGGAGTCTCCCGGCTCCAGAGCTGAACCAGTCAGCACTAATATGACCCGGAGCTAACTAATGTGGTTCCCTTACCGCTGTCCTGTGCCTACTGGGGAAAGATGTTCAGGGATGGCATTAGGCTTGGCCTGGAAATGAGGCCACTTAGAGAAGAAGCGGGGATCAGTGGACAAGGGGGGAATGGTCCTAAGAATCCCATAGAAGCCTGCACACCTTGAGACACTCTGCCTTGCTGTGTGTGTGTCTCTCCCAGTAAACTGAAGGCAGAAGAACGCTTCCCCCATCCTCCTTTGGACTCATGTGACTGCTTGCTTGTAGGAAGTGTCGTTCATGTGAGTGTGTTTGTTCATTTATTTCATGTTGCCTTCAAATTTCTAGTATGGGCTTTTCTTCTCACTGAACTCAGGTCCCAGGAAAACAAACAAAAATAGAAAAAAATCAAAACAAAACTCTACTTCTTTGAGATTGAGGTTTCACAAGCAGCAGTAGGAGCCCTACAGTCAGGCTATGAAACACGTGTATGCCTTCCTTGATTGACTTAAAAGGCGGACTCCTCCGGTTGGCTCCTCTCTTTCGGCTTTGACATTCAGCAGGTGTCTCCTGGTTGCTGACCTTCCTGCTGACCCATGGAGATGCTGTGGCCAGGGCAGGTTCCATGGTGGGGTGGCCTGTGGGCTTCTAGAACAGCTGTATGTTTCAGATCCATCATATACTGTCTGTCAGGCTCTGGATCCACTCTTCAGAGACACCCCATTCTTCTTGAATGTTTCCACATTCACCAGACTCTTACCTGTCCGGAGCAGAGTGGCCATGCTGTTATGAAGGTAGAGTTAAGTTGAGGGTGAGGGCCGCTCCCGTGTAAGCAGGTCCATACAGGGCAATCGCAAGCGATGCCAGCAAGCCATAGGGTAAGTCATCATTCTCGCAGACAGCCTGGCTCCTAATCACCCTTGTTACGGCTTTCAGATCTGCAGTGGTGCGCAGCCATGTGGATTCATTAGAAGTCATACCTAGGGTTGTGAGTTTTCTTTCTCTGGCTAGACACACCCGATAGGAAACCATTTGGAGATGCAGGGAGGCCATACATAGTCATGGTGGCAAATAGCAGAGGTCCCGTTGGGCTGTGTTGCCCAGCTAAGGTGTACCCATTGCCTTTGGCACCCACAGTCCGCTGATGGTGGATTTAGCTGACTGGCCCCCACTCTCTCTGAGTTGAGGTGCGCTATGCTTTGACACACATGTACTTCAGTTCAGTGACCCCAGATTGAACCAGTGTTCTTGTGGGTCCCGACATTCCTCACCATGCTGCATCCTGCCCCTGCGCTATCCCGAGGAACCCTCTGCAGGGATACGCTGTTCTAACTGGTGGCCGGCCGCCCCACTGAGTCCTTGAGACCGGACCAAGGAACTGAGGGTTTCATTTTAACTGTAATTAATTCAAATATGAATTGCCAAGGGTGACCAGGAACCGCCATATTGGACAGTATAGATCTAGAAGGTGCCTTTATTTTTTTCTTTTAAGGAAAAGAATTTCCAAGAGAAATTATCCATCACTCTCTGTCCCCTGATTTTTCTGCCGAGGTTGGGATGCTCCATGTCCAGTTAAAGGCTAAAGAGAAGTCGAGAAAGCAGTGGACTGTAGGTTCCAAGCTGTCTGAACACCAGTGTTTCTTACTCTAGGTCCTACTGAGTGCAAGGTCCATTTTGCCTCTGACCTTGGGAAGGTCAGTGAAGGTGTGGCTCCTACTCCGCCACCGTGTGCTGTGTCTCTGCATCCACGTAAGCCACTGCCTGGCTTTTTTTTTCTCCTATGCTGTCACTCACTTCAAGTGATGATTTTGGTAGGGACAAAAAGTGATGCCGGCGGCAGAGAAAACCCTTGAAGCGGGGGTAATTCGTCTGTCCTCGGCAGGGTCGGTGACAATGAGGGCTTTGGAGCCTGCCTGTCACATTAATTGTATATTATTAGAGGCCATTAATCTGAGGATTATTAACAAGATGGAGTCTTAGGCAGTTGCCTTGCTGGGGAAACTAATCTAAGATCAGCGATCTGCTAAAGGAGGCGAAGTTACTGGCGCCCAGGCGGCCGAGGCAGCTGGGCAGGGGGTGTGGAATCTTCACTTTCTGGGATGTCAGTCTTCAGTGTGGCAGACAGAAGGAAGAAGGGTATGGTTGTGAGGAGGGCTGGGGACCAGCTCCTTTTTAGTGTATTTCAAATCCTCTCAAGTTTCAAGTTCCAGAGGGCGGGAGGTAGAGTTTCTTTTCAATTGAGTTTTCTTGTGGTACTGGGAATTGAACCTAAGATCTCGCATGCGCTAGGCAACCCTAGGCAAGGACTCTGCCACTGAGCTATGCATCAGCCTCCTAGAGGTCTCTGCTGCTTAGAACAAGGGTGTGCCTCGTTGTTGCTGTTGAAGACATCACCTTCTCCTGTCTGAGTGCCGCTGCTGAGGGTTCATCCACTCTTCTTTCTACTCAGAAGGTACCGGAGAAGGTACCTTCTATCCCTTGGTGACATTTCTTTTACCCAGGCAACCTGTCACCTTGTCCTGGAGGTCACACTCTATGCAGAGAGAGCAAGAGGTTGGTTCTTCTGTCATTGTCCCCAGTGGGGATGCTGCAAGACTCCCCAGCAGTGTCCCACCCAAACCACTCCAGGATTGACTGGGCTCTTGGGGCTTTTCAAGTTAGGGAGCCGCTTACACTGGCCCAGCTGCAGAGATGTTGGCTAGGGCCAAGGCACAGGGGCGCACAAGCCAGACTCCCCTTCCATACTTCTTTGACCTCCAAGGAAGAAAGTCCCCCTGGGTTTTGAGAGAGAACAAGGGTCTGGGAGATGGCTCAGCAGGTAAATGTGCTTACTGCACAGTCCTGGTTGACTTCAGTTTGATCGCTGGAACAGTTGTTTGTTGTTGTTTTTAAAGTCAGATGTGGGGCTGGAGAGGTGGCTCAGAGGTTAAGAGCACTGGCAGTTCTTCCAGAGGTCCTGAGTTCAATTCCCAGCAGCCACATGGTGGCTCACAGCCATCTATAATGGGATCTGATGCCCTCTTCTGGCCTGCAGGTGAACATGCAGATAGAATGCCATGTACACAATGATAATAAATCCTAGAAATAAAAAGTACTGATGTGCATCTCTTACTGCAATGTGCCAGCCTGGAGGACCCAACACATCGACAGAAGCGAGCAGACCCTGGCTTAACCGGGTGGAGGGAGAGACCCAACTCCTGAAAAGCTGTCTTAACCTCTGTGTGTACACACGTACTCTCACATCCACACACAACATACACATGGATTTAAGAAAGAGCAGCAGGGACAACCACAGAGAAACAAGAGAGTCTGGTCTCAGGCGCCTCAGCAGGAGAGGTGCAGGGAATGCCCAATCCTGCAGCCAAGGGAAGCTGCTGCGAGCCTCTGGCCGTGACTGTCAGTTGGGTGAAGGGGCCTGGAATCCGCACAGGTCAGCACATATATGGGAGCAGTATGGAGGGTGGTGACGAAGCTGATGTGAACTCTTTAAAGAGATGGCAGAAGTCTGATGCTTGCCCCCTACCTACTGCAGTGCGAGGCGAGGCAGTTTAAACACGCCTTGGGTGGTGCTGACAGGAAAGCACATGAGGCACAGGCTATGCATTCTGGAAGGTGAGCAGGGCGCTATTGTTCTGATTTTGCCCACCAGGGTTTGGACACAGTGGGCACCGGTTTCTGAGTACAGAGTAGCCTCGCCTATGGCCTTTCCACCTCCCCTCACTCTCCTGCAGCCCAGGGAAGCAAACTGCATGTTCTGAAAGTGTTTGGTATTGGGCTGTGATGGTGCACACCTTTTATCCCAGCACTTGGAAGGCAAAGGCAGGCTGATCTCTGAGTTTGGGGCCAGTCTGGTCTACAAAGCGAGTTCCCAGACAGCCAGAGCTGTTATATAGAGAAACCCTGTCTTGGACTCCCCCCACTCCAAAAGGGGGGGGTGCATGTTCTGTGGTAGAGGCAGGACAGCCTTCGTGCTGGACAGCCCCAGACTCGTTCCCTTACTTGTTTGGAGAGGCACGTGCCAGGTGGCGTGATGGACCGTCATTTTGGCTATGATAAGAATTCTCCAGTGAAGCCGGGCAGTGGTGGCGCACACCTTTAATCCCAGCACTCGGGAGGCAGAGGCAGGCAGATCTCTGTGAGTTCGAGACCAGCCTGGTCTACAAGAGCTAGTTCCAGGACAGGCTCCAAAACCACAGAGAAACCCTGTCTCGAAAAACCAAATAAATAAACAAACAAACAAATAAACAAATAAATAAATAAAAGCTCCAGTGATGCCTACCCGGAATCACTCTGGCTTTGCTGACCTCTGGCTGAGATCTGACCCCCTGACATGGCTCTCGGGAATGCTTAGTCAATGGAACCATCCAGAGTCTTTGGATTTCAGTTTTGGAGGTGATGAAAGCAAAGTACTTGGAACTTAGGAGAGCAACATCCTGGAGGACCGGATTGGTCATATGGTTGGTCTTGCCCTGGAATCCCAGGTGAGGGTGTATATAGCCAAGTCGGCCAATTTAGCCTTTCCCAAGGTGTGAGACTGCCCGTCACCCATCTAGCCCCAGGGTTCGCCTCAGTTATTATGGAGAAGCATGCACACCCGCCCCGCGCCTCTGAGTCTCACAACTAGAACAAACCTTTGGCACAGAGGAGAGTCAGGAGGGGACCCTCCCAGGCTCCCATAGTGCTCCCACACAGCATACCCCTGCAGAGTCTACCTGCTTAGTGGACTTGACAGCGAGAGGCAGGAAGGCCCAGGGTAGTCTAGGAGAAAGCAAAGGACTATGGGGAGAAGCTGATAGATCCTCCCATGTACATGGGGCCTGTCCATGAAAATGGCTACATTCTGCGGAGGAAGAGTCATACTTCCTTCTCCCTAAAATCCCATAGCCTCCATGTATAATGGTGTGGTGTCATTGGATCATCATGGCCTCAGCCTCCCCATCTAAGGAGGTGGGGTGTGTGTGTGAGAGGTACCTGGGTAAATAAGTATAAATAGCATTGGTACGGTGTCACCGGATCACCGTGGCCTCAGCCTCCCCGTCTAAGGAGATGGGGTGTGTGTGAGGGGTACCCAGGTAAATAAGTATAAATAGCATTGGTGCGGTGTCACCAGATCACCGTGGCCTCAGCCTCCCCATCTAAGGAGATGGGGTGTGTGTAAGGGGTACCCAGGTAAATAAGTATAAATAGTTTTCCTTCTGATATGTGACCAGATTATTTTCCAGTTGATTTCAAGCCTTGGCCCCAAGTGGCCCACAGATCAAAAAAAGATAAGGGTCAGTTACAAGGTTGAGCTCATTCTCCGTTGCCATAGCAACTGACCTCAGGCAACCCTCCAAGGACTACACCCAGCTCCCCAGGTGATATTTTTACTGTCCACGCCATCAATCCCAAGCCTTTCAAAACTCAGACTGCCTAATTGTCAGGGCTCTGTTTTGAAGAGGCTTTGGGTCCCTGTGGGGCCCCAGTTCAGGCTGCCAGAGCTCATTTATAGGCCCTCCTGAAACACCGGGGGAGTGTGATGATGGGTCCCTCCTGGCCAGACAGGCCTAGAAAAGTACCCCTGGGGAAATGGGGGTACAGCCCATCCTCCAGGATTAATTAGGAAACTGTGAACCCAAGGTGGGGGTAGCAGCGGCAGTGACAGTGGGGCCTTCCTGACTGGTATGGAGTGTCAAGGGGCACATAGCATCAAGCACTGGGGCAGGGTATTGGTGATGCCTGAGGGCTGCAGGGAGCCGTGGTCACTAGTTCATGGGGTTTCCGGTATCTCTTTCTATAGCAAATGGTTTCCAGCATTAGCTGGTGTGGGCAAAGTGCAGCTTTAGATAGAGCTGGGTGTGCTGTGCTCTGGCCAACAGTCTCTGGGCCACATGGGTGGGTGTCCAATTTCAGTACAAGCCCCACACCAGAGCGCCTGAAAAGCCATCTTTTCTTTGGGTCTGAAGCTGAGCTTGAGATTCTCCCCCCAGGAGCTAAGGTGCGAGATCTGGGGGATACGTAAGGGCTGCCAGGGTCCAGGGTCACCTCTGCGTGCCCACCGGCATTTTCCCTTGACCCTTCTCAACTCTCACCCATTGGCGCCACCTCTCACCACCTCCTCCCGCCCCGCAGGGCTGTGTCTGTGCTCAGACTCACCTGCCCTCTCTAGTCTTTTGCCCAGCAACTTTTGTTCCCGGCTGACAACAAAGGACCGACTCCCAGGAGCCAACTCTCTATTTCCTGTTCCAGTCTACAGGCTTTCATTTAGCAGGAGGTGTGGGAGAGGGTGCTCTCTCCTGGGTCTCCCCACCACACATACTTCCTGCCTCCTCATTTGCTTAGAGAGCTGAAACACGCCGTCCATGCTTTTCCCCATGGGTGGAGGTTTGGGGGGTGTGTCTGGGCCAGGCCGTGGACCTCAGGCCTGACACTGTGGAGTAAGCCCACAGGGCTCTTCTTTGGTGGCCAACTGATGGCTTCAAGGACCACAATCCCTTGCATTTCCTCTACTTGCAGCATGCTATCCCAAGGATGATACCGCAGCGGGGTTCCATCCTACATTGCCACTCTTTTTCCCCAGCTTGGAAAAGTCCCCAGCTCTCCTGCCAACCCTGAGTTAGTGCTAGCAAGGGGCCCAACCAACTCAAACATGGAAAGTGGGCACTTTCTTTTTGCCCTTTTGCCTACACCACATCTGCAAAAACCCGAAGTCCAGGGTGAGTGAGGGTCAAGGCCATGCTATACTCACTTGAAATGGGCCTTTCCTCCAGTTAGAATTCTGAGGCTACAACTTGTTGCAGTGGCCCCTGATTCACTGTTTATCCCGGTGGCAGGACACCCCCATGGCTGTCCCAGGCACCAGAGGGCAGGTATTTGGTTTTCAGCCTCTTTTTGTCCTGGGGTCTGAGTGTCACTGTCAGCTTGCCTACCCCCCCCCCCCCAAAAAAAAAGATTAAGGAGCATGGGTTGTCTTTCTGGCTCTGGTCATCCAGTCTTCTGCCTTTTCTTACATTTTCTAAGGCTAGTGTGGACTTTGAAAGGAGGAAGTATGGATGTCCTTGGAGAGGATCATTTCTCTCGAGTTCGCCTCTTGGGTCAGTTGAGGGAGCCAGAAAACAGCTGTGCTTCTGAGAGGATCCAAAGATTAAATATGAGATCACTGTGCTTGGGAGTGCCCACAGGCGTGTGACAGCATTTCCCATCACCTTCTCGGATCTTCCAGGCATTGCAGGCCTTGTTTCTTGCTGACCTGTGCAGCCTCAGGCTGTCAGGAAACTCCACCCACCCAACCCTGTGGCCCAGCATCCAGGGCCATAGCCTTGTGGGGGTAGCAAGCACCCCCAAGGGTTATAAAGACAGGGAAAATGCGAGAAGAGATGCAGAGTACCCATGGTTTAGTGAGAGGTGTCCCCGAGGCCTTTTCAAGGAGGTCTACCTGAGTGCAAGGAGAAGTGGAGGTTATGGACGTTTGGGAAGAGTTTCAACAAGGGCAGAAGTCCCATGGTAGAAGCAGTCTGCTTGCCTGCCTGCCTTGTGGAAACCCTGTGATTATTCTTCCCAGTTTCTAGCAGAAACGTAAGCACAGAGAGGTTACGTGAATCACGCAAATATGCATAGTAAATGTTAGTGGCGCTGGGGCTCAAACCCAAGTGTTTCTAGTTCGGACTTGCCTGTCCTTCATTACCACTTCCTGAATGTAAGTGACTAGTTGTGCCTCCCACCAACACGAGGCAGCAGTCACCAGCCCTATTTCCTAAAGAGGGATACACATTAATGATAATGGTACCTTTTCCAGTGCAGTCTCTGCCAACAGATCCAGATCAGGCAGTGTGTCTGGAGCGGGTCTGCTCAGCTCCGTGGAGTCCAAGAACAATGCCATGTCCACTCCCTCCACAGCCTGCTGCTTCTCCCTCCCAGGCAGCAAATTATGGCCTCTGAGTGTGCGCTTGGCCTGCCTTTGACATCAGCGGGACCCACTGGCGTCTCACCTTCAGGGTTCTGCTAATCGGCTCTCTCTCCTCCTGGCTTCCTCCAAGACCTGTATGGAAATAAGTATGTGTCTGCCACGGATCAAATGCTTTTGGAGACAAAAGTCGGGGCCGAGGACATTACAGGGAGCCATCATCTCTGCACGATGCTCTTCCACAAAGCCCTCAGCTCCCCTTTTGGGTGACACAGTTTCAGCCTGAAAGGTTCCAGTACGCTGACTTGATTTTAAGCAAATGCACGTCCTATTATTTTTTTTGAGAAATGAAGTGTAAAATTAACACTTATTATTCCCGAGCAGAGGAGGAAAAAAGAAAAAGAAAAACAGGGGCCCTGGAAGCTTCATGCTTGGTGGCTTATTTGTCTGGCACGTCGTGACTTTTATTTGTTTGTTTGTTTATCTAGTTGTCTTAGAGACTGGCTCTTGCTAAGTCTGTCCTCCAACTCAATCTGTAGCCCAGGGTGGCCTTGACCTCACAGCAGGTCCTCCTGAATGCTGGGATTCGGGTGCGTGCCACGGAGCTCAACTTATTTTCACTTAAAAAAAATTAGACAAAATCAATAGATTCCCTGTGCCAACGCGACTCTCAGGGAGCAGGAGGCAGATCTGAATTTCAGGACGAGATCTGCATTTCACTTTACGAACGAGCGGAGCTGTGTAGCTCACTTGAGGTGTGCAGGCAGGTCTCTCTTATGGATGCCTGTCATGCCTTATAAAAAAAAAAGGGGGGGGGATAGGGAGGATGGAAGTGATTGTGAGTCTTAACTCACAAAGTCCCCCAGCTCCCACACTGGGGCGGAGAGGCCCGAGAGCTCCCAGACAGCTTTGTCATTCTGCTCCGAGGTGTGGCAAGCTCTGTGCAATCTTATATAATTCAGAAAAGTGATTCTCGGAGGGTACCGCGGTCTTGGGACAGAAGGAGAGGCTGTTGGCGCCTGGGGGTAAGAGTGATGGTGGCGGGCGGGTGGGGTTTGCTGGCGGTGGGGCATATGCACCCCGCTTGCCAGCCAGCAGCGTTTGTCACACTAACTAGGACAGTCCCTTACCGCCTCCTGGCCCTCCCCCATTTCCGGGCTGGCTTTCTAGGCTGAGGTGCACTTGATGGGCACCCCAGGGAGTGCAGCCCACCCTGCCGTAGGGAGGAGCCCGGCCTGTGTAGACTAGCAAATCAAAGGCCAAGCGGAGAGAAAGACATTCCTAGGTCTGCGGGAACCCCCAGGCTCTTTGTTGTCCCCTCACCCTTGGACTTTCTGCGTGCGCTATTCACCCCCTTCCCCAGGTCTGACTCTTTCAAGCACTTGGGGGAGACAGAGGAAAGGGTCCCAGACAGGCAGTTGTCTGTCTGCTGGGCTTTTGATCTAATTAGCCCAGAACCTCACTTTGACACAGGTTCGGGCTGTGATTTGTCAGCCGTTTAGGCCCCCGCAAGCGGCTGGCGGCTCAGGGCCGCCTGACTGTGCACATATTTATGAACGCGGGTGCTGGGCGGAGCTGCCTCTGTGAATCAGAGGGGAGCAGCTGATGAATTGCTCGGCGCTCATGAAACGGAAAGTGACTGTCAGACATGATTTCTCTGATTTACAAGTTGCAGGAGCCTTCTTTGTCCTCTCAGTGTTTGTATATGAGACAGCCCCAGCACCGCTCACAGCCAAGCGGTGAAAGGCTCGCTCTGGAGTCAGAGCAGTCAGCCATCGCTCAGCTCTGCTGCAGAGCCAGCTTCTAGCCAAACAGGGGCAGAGGCCCAGCTGGGCGCCTCTCCTCAGGACGGCTTCCTGAGCCCGCGCTAGGTAGCCTGTGCATTGGGAGCTGCACACAGCAAGGCAGCATCCGCATCCTTGCCCACAGGTGCTGGGACTGGGAAGTCTTGGATTCCAGAGCAGTGAGAGGCTGCTGCGCGTGGGTGAGGTGGGGTGGTGGGAGTGGGGCACGCACATGTGATCATCCTTGTATGCTGCACAGAGCAACACCGCAATCTTAGCAAGTGACCTCATTCTCGGAACCTGTTTCTTCTTCCTGGAAATCCCATTTCCTAGTCAGCAGTACTGCTTCTGAGACTGCTGGGGTAAAAGGTCTGTAGAATCCTCTCGCCGCTGCCCCCTCACTCCTGCCGTCCACATTGCCGTAGGAAAGCCACACAGAGGGGGTGGTTCTCGCCAGGCTTGCATGCACTCATTCATCCATGCGCCAGGCTCTGAGAAGCGTTGTTGGTGTAGTGGGGGAGGAGTGCAGGGCATGTTGGGGGGTCTTTAGAGGCAGCCCCCCACACTGGAAGTCATCTCTAATTACAATGAGTGTCTCCCATGGGAACTGGAGGAGGTGCGCGGGGCCTTTGTGGCAAGCGTGCTGAGCCTGCCCCATGTCCCCAAACTTGTCAATGAGTCTCTTTTCCACCAGTGTACAGGGAGGATCTGCCCGCATTTCTGCCGGGTGCACGTGGCCTAGTTGCTGGGGCTCTAGGGACACGACAAAAACCCGGCAGATTCCAGCCACTGGGCTATGTGGGGCAGGCCCACCTGCACATACGAGTGTGCAGTTCAGCTGTGGGGGTGCCCCGGGTGTGGGGGATGAGCCGGGCCAGGGGAATGAGAGCCTGCTGTCCCAGCATTCCTGCCAGGGCCTGGGGACCCAGGGACTCGCCAGGAGGCTCAGCCCATCTGTGTCTGTGGCTTGCCACCAGCAGAGCCCCTCTGCTACCTAATTCTTGCCTTTGAGGGCAAATCAGAGCACCTGGCACCTTTGGTGAGCCCAGTTCCCCGGGGAGCCAAGGGAGGGCTGTGTCCTTGGCTGTCCCAGATTGCATTTTTGCCAGAACAGCCATGCCCAGCAGTACACTGACTGAGCACTGGCTATGCTGTTTTATATGAATTAACTCGTTAACTCACACCTTGGCTAGGAGAGGAAGGATGGTCCTAGTGTTTCTACGACACTGAGACATAGTGAGCTGCAGAAGCCCATGTCTACTCTGGCTGGCATGATACTCAAGTAAGGGAGCCCATGCCTCCTCTGACCACTGGGCTAAAAGCGTGGATCTCAGCTCAAGTCCAGCAAGTGACTCATTGCACTCTCTGGGCACCCTGGAGGGAAGGCTTAGGTGTTGAAGCAGTTCCCTCCTGGGTGGGAGCATTTGTTCTGGGAGGAAGCAAAGGGAGGAGTCTGTCCATTCTTGTGACCCGCAGCATGGGCACCTGTTTCCACAAGAGACACTTGCTTGTTGTAACTTCTTCTCGGCTAGCACAAAGCTCCCCCACCCACCTTCCTCTCCTCTGTCCTCTCTGACCCTGTACTTCTAGAGTAACCCTCAGACCAGCTTAGCAGCCGTGGCCTCCAGCCCCACTGGAATGAGGCCACTTCTAACCAGTTCTTGGCACATCACACACACCCGATGAATATGCAGTTGGGTTTCTAAAGACCTGGTTACTCCCTTCACCATCGAGTACCCAATATGCCCCCCTTTCCACGGGATCTCAGAACTCAAGCTGTTGAATGTGGCTTGTGACCAGAGGAAACATGACCAACATTTCAGATACCTACATCTAAACCCAAACCCTGGCTGCTGCAAGAGTCAGGACTGGGCCATCCAAAGCAGAGATTTGATTGTGTCTGTGGTCCCTACACAGCTTCAATTCTGGTGATCAGATATGCACTCGTGCAGCTGGTGTGGGGTGTCCCAGGACTGGCAGTGTTCTGGGACTGGTGCAGGGTGGTGTCGCGGGACTGGTGCAGAGTGGTGTCCTGGGGTTGGTGTGGGGTGTCCCAGGACTGGTGTAGTGTCTTGGTGCTGGTTGCTCCTGTGTGAGCATCACTGAAGTTGTCACTTTCTCTTGCAGAGGAAGGCATTAACCACGAGTGTAAGCTGTGCAACCAGATGTTCGACTCCCCAGCCAAGCTCCTCTGCCACCTCATCGAGCACAGCTTTGAGGGCATGGGTGGTACTTTCAAGTGCCCCGTGTGCTTCACAGGTATGGTCCCCACGTGGGGACGACAAGAATGCATGGGGAGTGGGGAGGAGCCTACCCTGCGTCATGACTGGAGCCTAGCCTCTCAGCCCCCCTCTTGAACCCCGGATTTCCTGCATACAAAGCTAACCCATAACCCACCTGTACCTTCCTCTTGGGCAGCTTGGGTGGCGCCTTTCCTGTCCCTCCTCCTGTTGTAGCTGAGTGACTGTTCCCTCCACTGCATCTCTGTTGCAGTTGGCCAGCCCTTTCCGGGTCCCTCGATGCTCCGTGGAGCCATGACCTCCACCCACCCAGCATCAGTGGAGCTGCTCTGTATACCCTCCACTTCCAGCCTTTGGGCCCCCTGTCCCAGCCAGGCTTCAGCCAAGCAGCTCAAGGCCAGCTTTGTTGGCCACGTCTCCAGCCCCCAGGCTGGCTGCCAGCCCCAGCAAGTGAGCGGCTGTCCCGGCCTGAGGCACATCTCGGGGGCTTTACTGGCCCCCTCCTGCTGCCCAGATGGCAGCCGGTGTGCACAGGGAGCTGGGCTCTCCCGGCCTCCCTGACATCTGTTGTCTACCGCTGTGGGAAGCCCACCCCAGGGGGGTGCCTGGCAGGAGGCTATCTCTGAAGTGCTTTCGTCCCAGACACACAGCTGCTTTGGGTGACCTCCTGGGCTGCCATGGGGACTGCTGCCACTGGGCGGTGAAGAAGCCACTGCTATGACCTGCTTATGACACACATGTGTATGCACATGCCTGTGGGGTCCCATCGCCCTGGGACACCCTGGTCCTTCCCTCCCTCCCGCAACTCAGGATCCCCTGCCCATCTGTTAGCATCCCATGCAAGGATGCAGACAGTAACCCTGACAACAGGAGCAGTGACTCGTGGGGTTGCCTAACTGCTTGCTACCAGGCACTGTGCTTTGCTGACCTAATTCCAATCTTATCTCAGCAACCTGCTTGCAGTTGGACCTTGGGCAAGTCATTTCATATTCCTGGAGCCTTGGTTTTCTTCTCTGTCAGATGGGATAAGAACAATGACTGCCTTGCAGGGCGAAGGCATTTGGCTGATAGAGGGTACATCCACCATCTTTAACCATGAACTACTTCATTCTTTTAGACACCTCACCCATATTTGCCCATATGATCCTCCCAGATATCCGGTGAGGTGTTTACTACAGTTAACTCCAGTGTTTAAAGCAAGGTCCAGAGCCCAGAGAGCTTGATTATTTTTTTCCCCCAAGGCTGCACAGCTACTAAGTGGCAAACTTAGTTTATCAGCATCAAGGTCCCCTGATAGGTCCTAACGCTCCCAGAAATACTCTTGGCTAACCCTGGCTGTGCCTGGGTGACTCCTGCTTGGGCAGAGGTGGTGGGACTGAGGCTGAGGCTGGCCTCTGACTGTCGTGTCTGTGTGTGCAGTCTTCGTCCAGGCCAACAAGCTGCAGCAGCATATCTTTGCTGTGCACGGACAGGAGGACAAAATCTACGACTGCTCGCAGTGCCCGCAGAAGTTTTTCTTCCAGACAGAGTTGCAGGTGAGTGTGGCAGCCTCTGTGCGCCAGCGGCTGCGCTCCTGACTAGCTGGCATAGTGTGTGCCAGTGCCAGCCTGTGTATTCTTGGGGGAGCCTACAGAAAGGTGGCTGACCCCGGAGCAGGAGACTCCAGCTTCAAACCATCATGTTCTCCTCTCAGATCATCTGATAGTCTTTGCCTGGGTTTGGCTTTGTGGTCTGTGTGGCTCATGCAGCCTGAATTCAGCTCTGCCCAGGCAATTGGAATATAAGAAGTAGTGGATGTCTAGTGGCTCCAGCTCAGAGGAAGAACAATAAATAGTAAGGCCAGTGTGGCCCTCAGGTGGCCATAAGGGTCTCCACCAGCTTCCTTGATCCTCCGGAGTCTATCATAACCAAGGGATCCTCATGCAGGGCACCACTGAGTGGACACCTGCAGTCCTGCCCCTGAGTCCCATGGGCCTGACTTTTCTGAAGATCTGGATCTGGGTCCAGAACTTTCCGTCCCATTGGTTTCTCCAGGAAATTCTTATTAACATGGAAGAGCTCACGTGCCTACTAGAAACATCATGCTCACACAAAAGTCACGCCTTGTAATAGCATCGTGGTGACAGTTCCTCCCACCCATACGCCGTCATCAGCACTGACAGAGCATACACCGAGGGGCGGCAGACTCATGCAGCTTAGCACTGTAGGCCCAGAAACTGTACCTCCATCCCCTGGAACCAAGCCACATGGATGCTCAGAAACGCTGCCCGCTGGGGAGTCACTGCTGTCGGTAGCAATGGGGAGATCAGCTTGCAGCCGCAGCATCCTTGAGATCACTGTAGCCTGGAACAAAGGCTTGCTTCCTTGTCATTTGTGTGGCAGAGCCAGACAGAGTTCATGATATTTGGTGACCTGTGCCCACAGAGGGTCCATGCCCATCTATGTTTCCATAGTCACCATGCAGGGAGGGGAAAGAAGGAGGGAGGGAGAGGTAATAAGAGCACCAGCTCTTCTGGCTTCCACTGGGAAGTGAAGCAGTCAGCTTCTCCACACAAAGTCACACTGTCACTCCGTGCTTGACTTCCTGAGGGTGGAAAGGAGCATCACTGTCTGAATTCGTAGGTCGGGAAGCTGAGGCTGCCAAGGAAGCAGAAGGGAGCTGGCATGTAACAAGATCCCTAAAGATGCGCTTTGTGCTTACAGGTGCATCAGCCCGCAGGGCAACACTTACCTCACCCAGGGACCTCCCACCCACCCAGAGCAAGAGGCTGACAGTCACCCAACACTTTCCTGGTTGTAGCAGTACTTGGTGCAGGGCAGGCTGGGCCTTCTTCGCAAGACTTCGGCTCACCCCATCTGTTTAGTTGTTGAAAATAGGTCCAGGAAGGGTGCAGAGGGGGCTTTGTCATTGGCTGGCTGAGTCCTGTGAGCTTGGCTCTAGCCGAGTGACCAGACCTTGGAGAGTTCTGGGTTCTTTTCTTCTTGGCAAGCCCAATGCATCCATACATTCTTCTGTTGTTCCTGTGGCCTTCAGTTCCTCCCCAGTGTGGATGAGTTAGACATTCCGTTAAGAGAGCAGGCCGGGGAGGGGGAGGGCTCCACTTCCAGGAGAGCATCATGAGTGGATGGATGCTCGGGTCTTTCTTGCTGTCCATTCCCTGAGCCTCTGTGCTGAGAATATTGAGGACCCAGGACCTAGGACCAGGGCAGTCAGCTCACGCTGGGCAGTCTGGGAAGGTGCCTTGTCCTACCCTAACAGCCTTACTGGTGTGGCCCATCTATCAGAGTAGGCCAGGGTCCCCTGAGGGATGAAGCTTCCTATAACCCAGCAGGACAGGCTGCCTAGAAACACCTTGGTCTGTACAAACCACCATCCTTAGTACATAAAGTCACAATTGCTTTGCACTTTGCCTTTCTTACTCCTGGCTTTGCTCCCTTGTTCCGGATACCATGAGGGGAACAACTGGTCTCTTCTTGTTGGCTTTAAAACGTCTCCCTGAGGGTCTGGGAGATGTGGTTCAGTGGGTAAAGAGCTTGCTGCATATGTGTGACACTCTGACTTGACAATTCCCCAAAGGCTCGTAAAGCCAGGTACTTAGTACACACCTGTAATCCGGTTGCTTCAACCGTGAGATGGGAGGTGGGGATGGGAGAATCATGAGAGAGCTAGCCTGGTATGTGCAGCAACACACAAAGAGAGCCTTTCTCAGTGTGTTAGATGAGGAGAGACACCCAACTTTGTTCTCTGGTCTTTATGTATGCACCACGACATGCATATTCTTTCTCTCTCTCTCTCTCTCTCTCTCTCTCTCTCTCTCTCTCTCTCTCTCTCTCTCTCTCTTTCTCTCTCACACACACACACACACACACAAATGTGTGTGTGAACGAGGGTATGAAAAGAGAGAGAGATATATAATAAATAAGTAAATAGACAAATTTCTCACTGAAAGAGAGGCTCCTTGTTCCTGTTTCTCTGCCACGTTGGTGGCACCGTGGGCACTACCTTGACCTCCTGAATGTACAGGTATTGGGAAACTAGGGTCATACACCGCACCTCACTTTCTCTCTGCCTAACCTTGGGCAAAGAACTAACCCAAGAATAACAAAGCCTGTGATTCTGGCTCTTCAGGAGGCTGAAACAGGACGATAAAAAGTTCAAGGCCAGCCTGGGTAACTTAAAGTAAAAAGAATTATATAGCTCAGCGGTAGAGTACCTTCTTCCAGCCTGCCCAGGCCCTGGGACCCATCTCTAGCACTTCCAAAAGGGAAAAGTGGGCCCTAGAAGCCGCTGCTTCCCTGGTCACCCCGATAACCTCTTTGAGTGGGATCCTCAAGTACAAGAACCTCACTAAATTATAGCCTTAACAACTCACTATTTTCTGCAATTAATTATTTTAATTACAGACCGTTTAAGCGGGAAGTGTAACAACACTAAATCTCTGCAAATAATGGCTTTCATTAAGTAACTCGAGTAGCAATTTTCTGGGTTTGAGGAGGGTGTTCAGGCCCCACGGTTTCATCGCCATTCACTGGAACTGGTCTGGATTGTCCTGTTTGTGTGAAGACTGTAAGGCTGAGGTGTCCCCTGGGAGTCCCCATGTAAGGGCTCATGGGGCAACAGGCAGTGAGGCCAGCCAAGACGCCCGCCTTTGCTGGGTCTCAACCGTGTGCCGAATGATGCTGAGTCCGGAGGCTCTGCGGAGCCGGAGCCGGAGTCGGTGGGCGCAGGGACTGCGGGCTAAGAGCTCTCGAGGAGAAGATGCACAGTCTAGGGCTGAGCTTACCCAGGACTGGAGTGTTCTGCTGTGGGGCTAGGAGGGTGCCAGCGCTGGACACCTCCAGGCTTGTTTTTTTCTGTGTCTTCCCCCGAAGAGTGGGTACATTCACGGGACACAGTTGCCAGAATGAGGGAGGTGCAGGCCTTATTTACATCTGAGGTCAGCTTGCTCTGCTGAGATTCCTTCAGAGGAATTTGGATAAACTGTGTTTATGCATGGCTAGGAGCATGAGAGGGGATCAAGCTCATCTACGCAGTGCTTGTGTACGGAGAGCTCTGTGTGTACTCAGTGCCGGTTCTAGAGCTAAAGCTCCTGTGGCAGAGAGCCCTGTGTGCAGAGGGCCTGTGACCAGCCTGAGATAGGTGTACAACTAAGGCAACAGCAGGCAGAGCATAGCTGAAGCAAAGAGCAGGGCCTTGTGGGCAGGGCGAAGCAGACAGAACACAGGTCACAGCAACGTGTGTAGGATCATGGAGATTCGACTCTACATCCATTGTGGTAGGAGCCCAAGCAGGAGAGAAGACTGATGGTCATCCTAAATCTAGATTTTGGAACTGTGTTTTGAGAAGACACCACTGAGAGAATGGGAAATCACAGGCAGGGATGAGGCCTTGCCCATCATACGTCTGCTAAAGGTTTGAGCAAACGTGTACTGAACTCTAAAACTCAATTAAATGAGCCAAACCTTTTGACAGGCAGGCCTCCCAGAGAAGATGAATGTCATGTCGGTTGTGACAGGAAGGAGTAGAGAAAGCCACAGTATGACGCTGTCCTCGGCACCAGGGTGGCTAAAGCCAGGCAAATAAAGAAAGCCGGGAGCTGGTCTGGGGCCTGGGTACTGGAGCCGGGAACACTGGCAGCCTGCTGAGGGAATCCAACACGGTAGAGCCATAGGACAAAAAGAAAGTTAGGCCTGCAGTGGCCATTCCTCAGAATCAAACCAGGACATTTGTCCAGAAAGAGGGAAGCTGAGGTCCCCCCCCCCCCCACACACACACACACACCCTACACTGGTAACTGAAACAGCTGTACTGGCAGGGGCCCCACAGTGGACTCTCCCAGCATTCACTCCTGGTGAGCAGGTGACACTTCCTGAACCGTGTCTGTGGATGTTGAAATAACCTGGAGGGATTTCTCATGCCAAGCAGGAGAGGTCAGACTCAAAAGGACCTGCCGTGTGCATTCTGACATGACATTTTGGGAAAAGCAAAAATGTTTCAGTACAGAAAGCAGGCCAGTGTCAGTGCCTGCGGGTGGTCCAACAACAGGAGGGAACACGGACTTCCCTAACCACCCCCAGTCACACACAGCACGCCTGTGCGCTCAGGTCACATGCTGGGCATGGGGACCCAAGCTGACCTCCGAGTTTCCAGGAAGCCTATTGTCCCTAAGCGCTAGCAACTCTGGAGAGAAGAGGCTTCCCAGCATGCTCTAGGATTCCAAGCTTTGGGAAAAGGCGTGATGTTTGATCATGGCTACTCCTGGTTTTCTCCTCTGGAGAGAGCTAAAACCTCAGAATGAATGAAACTGTAGCGATACAGGCGGCTCCTGCAAGCCAAGAGTAGGAGATGGCATTGGGTTCTTGGGGTCCTGTCTGCAGGAGCCCAGTGTCACTTAAGCTGCGGAACTCCACCTGCCTTGTCCTTTCCTTGTGTTCTTACCTGGTGGCCTGTGGCTGTTGGCTTCCTTATCTGTGCACTGGGGGGCCCAGCCCTTCCTCATAGAAATGTTGGAAAGGCCCCTGGCACGTGGTGGGCACAGGAAGGAGCATGTGGTCCGTGATCGTCAGTTGTCTTTTAGGCAGTTTGAGGATCGCATGGGTTTGTAAGGTCCCTTCCCCCTTGGAGTTTTATTTTCTGAGCTGGAACAAAGCAAGACTCTGAGAACTTCCATCTGAGGCAACCATGCTGGCCTGGATGCCGTGTGCAGCCGACAGCCATGTTAGGGCTGGGAGAGAAGCATTGCGATGAGAGGGGGAGGGCATGGCCCTAGGCCCCCCATGCCTCTGTTTCCCGTAACCCTGGCCTTTTCTCTGGCTCAGAAGGGCAGGATGGAGACTGATTAGGAAATAAGACACTTGGAAAATGCCAGGGCTGTTGGCCTTGTGTTTTCAGCCGCAGGCCTCGGCAGATGAAGGCCTGGGGCCCTGTCGGCCCCTTGCCAGGGTAAGCCAACCTAAAGGAAGGGGCAACAGACTCTGCCTGCCCAGCCCAGCTGTCTCCACATCCCCTTGGGCACCTCTGTGCCCTCTAACAGAGCACAGATAGCATGACCTTCCTCCTCTTTCAGGTTTCTCTGCCTTCTGCCTTCACCGGGATGCCTGGGCCAGTGCGCTGCTACCTCTGGTGGTGGGCGTGTCCCTGAAACGGGGTGAACAGCAGTAGTGACAACCCCTTGCTTCATTTCTGCCGTGACCCAACCCTGTTGCTAGCCGTTGCCATAGCCTGTCACAGCACAGCCTCGAGTACAGAGGTGGAAACTGAGGCTCTGAGAGCTTTGGGGGTTTTGTCTGAGGTCACAGTAAGTGGCAGAGCCCCCACACAGAACCAAATTGTCTTTGCCAGGGAGGCAAACAGAAACCCTCCAAAGTTTAAATAAATTGCCATTTATATGAGCTAATAGATTTAAATGAGGCCTGCAGTGCTGAACTATAAAAAGCCTTGTTGTCAGGGGACCCAGAAACTATTTTAGTAGTTGGGCCAAGCAGGTAGCACGAGTGGCGGTAACAAGGGAGGGAAAAGAAAGGGCTCCTGCGTGAGCCAGGTGGGAAAGCTGTGGGTGGGGCTGCCCTGCCGGGAGCCAGGCCTGGCAGGCGCAGACTGGAGAGAGAGGCCTTGCAGAGGAGCATGGGATGGGTTCTGTTGAGGCGGGGCTGAAGAGAGGAGAGGATGGTTCTGGCCATGGTGGGTCCAGTGCCGGAGACCGCCTGCCTCCGAGTGCTGCTTTCCCAGCTTGTTATGGTGTCCAGGGACTTGTGCGGTGCTATCACAGTGTGGGTGGAGCCCTACAGCTGTAACTTCTTTTTATTCCAAAGTTGTGCTCTGGCATTTCTGAGCCAGTAGGGACAGACAGCCTGCCTGGGCACTTGCAAGTTCATGACATGTGCACTCATGTGAGAGCTTGCACGTGTGTGTGCACCGCCCACCCACACATGTTCACGTGGGTATTCACACACACACACATACCTCTCCTTGGTGGGCTGGACAGGGGGAAGTGCCTAGGGGCCTGCTCCATGTCCTGGTCTCTTGATGCCCTCAGTGACAAAGCCAGGGGCTGTAGGAAGTGATTCGGAGCTGGCCCGCGGCGGCCAAGCGGCCAGCACAGCGCCGAGCAGGCCTGTTTAAAGGATTAGCTCACGCTGTTTGCTTGTGTGTGCCTAATCATGCCGCTTCCAGCGAAATGATTACAATTGATTAAAAGCAGAGCTGGTGCTCTAACAAGCAACCCGGAGCAGTCTGATGGCGAGAGCCCGGTCCTGCCAGGTTGGATCCTGGTGCCCAGCTAGGGGGAGGCGTCTGTGAGCCAGGGGTGTGGTCTGAGTTCTGCTGGGACCCTTCTTGCCCAGTCCCCTCGCCCATTTCCATTCTTCATTTATCACACACTCACGACCTGGTGACAGTTCAATGGCCTCAGATGAAGCTGGGACACAGACAGGGACCTCATCCACACAGGTAACATTCTGTGGGAGATACAGTAAGCCAGTAAATTCATGAATTGTGTTGTGATGGAGGTAGTACAGAGGAGTGTGTGTGTGTGTTCAGGAAAAGTTAAGGCTGAACAGTTGGATTGAATGGTCAGGAAGACCTGAAGTTGAGAAAGCCAGTGTGAGGCATCCTTCCTTTCTTCTGCTTCAACCCTGCCTAAGTAGCCCCATCTCTGGGACGCTCTCCCTCATCTTCCCTCTGACTTTTTCAGGCTTTGATTTAGCTCTAGATTATTTTACCAATATGAGTTAGAAATAACATGTATAAGCCGGGTGATGGTGGCGCACGCCTTTAATCCCAGCACTCGGGAGGCAGAGGCAGGTGGATCTCTGTGAGTTCGAGACCAGCCTGGTCTACAGAGCTAGTTCCAGGACAGGCTCCAAAGCCACAGAGAAACCCTGTCTCGAAAAACCAAAAAA